>NC_052332.1:35420767-35635767 GCF_016432855.1 Salvelinus namaycush | reverse complement strand
TCCCTAACCCGGACAATTGTGTGTCGCCCCATGGACCTCCCGGTCGCAGCTGCGACAGAGCCTGGGCTCGAACCCAGAGTCTCTGGTGGCACAGAGACTGCGATGCAGTGCCCTAGACCACTGCGCCACCCGGGAGGCCCTGGTTCTGGCCTTTCTATGGAGTTTTTCCTAGCCACCATGCTTCTACACCTGCACTGCTTGCTGTTTGGAGTTTTAGGCTGGGTTTTTGTACAGCTCTGTGTGACATCAGCTGATGTAAGAAGGGCTTCATAAATACATTTGATTTGATTTAATGCTTTAAAAAAATTATTAAAGCAATTTTACAACTATAGAAACTAACAGGCAACCAATGCAGCGACTTTAAAACGGGTGGAATGGGTGCTCTCTTTCTGGTCTTAGCTAGCACAAGTGCTGCAGCATTCAGAATGAATTGAAGTTGGCTAATGCTTTAAGTAACACTTCTATGAAGAACATGCATATAATGCTTCATAACACCCTTTATAATGATCTATAACACTGACTATAGGCATCTATAATAACTCTGTCTCTCTGTCTTATAATATTTCTGTTGACCTGAGTGGGGGCCACTGAATGGCCACCCTGTCAGGCAGAGCAACACGATTTCTGGGTGCACCGGTTTAAGTGAGAATTGATTTTGTTGGATTCAACCTATTCCTCTGCTTCATGTTACAGCTAAATGACTCCTCTCAATGAGGAATAACAAAACTGTCCTACAGTGTGTTTCTGGGTTGTGCAATTGATCTTGTTTTTCATCAAATATTTCACAGCTGATATTTCTAGAAAATGAGCTGCCATGAAGCTTTCCAATTCATGCAGAGTGAATAGTACTCTACTGAATCAAGTGAAATAGTAAAGGCTTGCTGTTACAGATACAGCTGTTACAGATGAAGCCGTTTCCTGCCTTGGCTGAATCAAATAATCATATGATCAGTATTTACAAGACACCCATCGCACCCATCTCTCCATGTTCCTCTCACACAAACTCTTTAGCCCTCTCTCTTATACGAATCTCCCGTCCCCCGTTTCATTCCTGCCCTCCTCTCTCTATATCTCTTCCTGGATCTGCCCCCTGCCTGTGCCCCCACCCCATCCCAAACCCTATGTTAATAACCCAGGCAGCAGGGTCCACATTAGCACTGGCCCTTGTCCTGAACCACCAGAGGACATGGGCTGGATTCTGTTAGTTCGTATTCACTGGCCAGGTAGCTGGCTGATTCTGTTAGCTCGTATTCACTAACTAGGTAGCTGGCTGATTCTGTTAGCTCGTATTCACTAACTAGGTAGCTGGCTGATTCTGTTAGCTCGTATTCACTAACTAGGTAGCTGGCTGATTCTGTTAGCTCGTATTCACTAACTAGGTAGCTGGCTGATTCTGTTAGCTCGTATTCACTAACTAGGTAGCTGGCTGATTCTGTTCGCTCGTATTCACTGGCCAGGTAGCTGGCTGATTCTGTTAGCTTGTATTCACTGACTGAATCTGTTAGCTTGTATTCACTAGCTAGGTAACTGGCTGATTGAAGCCAGAGAGGCCAGAGTGCCAGAAAATCATTATAATCAAATGAATAATGCTACAAGGTCTCACACAGAATCTACTGAACACTCATCTGAGGAGAAATGGGTGGTGGAACAGACAAATATTAAAAAGGAAAAAACACATGAAACAGTGCAAGGGAAGCACATAACACAGGTTAGAGAATGATTTTGTGGTAGAAAGGTGGAAATGGCTGAATGTGTGAACAGGGTGAAGTGTAATGTAGCGTTATGTAGTAAAGTGTTATGTAGTGTAGTTTAGTGTTATGTCGTGTAGTGTTATGTAGTGCAGTTTAGTGTTATGTAGTGTAGTGTTATGTAGTATAGTATAGTGTTATGTAGTGTAGTGTAGTGTAGTGTATTGTTATGTAGTGTAGTTTAGTGTTATGGAGTGTAGTGTAGTATAGTGCTATGTAGTGTAGTGTTGTGTAGTGTAGCGTTATGTAGTGTAGTGTTATGGAGTGTAGTGTTATGTAGTGTAGTTTACTGTTATGTAGTATAGTGTTGTGTAGCGTAGTGTTATGGAGTGGTATGTAGTGTAGTTTAGTGTTATGAGTCTAGTGCTGCGTAGTGTAGTGGTATGTAGTGTAATTTAGTGGTATGGAGTGTAGTGTTATGTAGTGTAGTTTAGTGTTACGTAGTGTAGTGTTATGTAGTATACTATATTATTCTGTAGTGTAATTTAGTGTCATGGAGTGTAGTGTTATGTAGTGTAGTTTAGTGTTATGTAGTGTAGTATAGTATAGTGTTATGAAGTGTAGTGTAGTGTTGTGTAGTGTAGCGTAGCGTTATGTAGTCTAGTGTAGTATAGCATAGTATAGTGGTATGCAGTGTAGTGTTGCGTAGTGTAGTGTTATATAGTGTAGTATAGTATAGTACTATATAGTGTAGTATGGTGTAATGCGGTGTTATGTAGTGTAGTATTGTGTGGTGTTATGTAGTCTAGTGTCGTGTTGTGTAGTGTTATGTAGTGTAGTGTCGTGTTATGTAGTGCAGTTTAGTGGTATGGAGTGTAGTGTTATGTAGTGCAGTTTAGTGTTACTTAGTGTAGTGTTATGTAGTGTAGTGTACTATGGTATAGTATAGTGTTATGTAGTGTTGTGTTGTAATGTTGTGTTATATAGTGTAGTGTAGCGTTATGTAGTGTAGTATTGTGTAGTGTTATGTAGTGTAGTGTCATGTTGTGTAGTGCAGTTTAGTGTTATATAGTGTAGTTTAGTGTTATGTAGTGTAGTGTTATGTAGTGTAGTTTTGTGGTATGTAGTGTAGTGTTATGCAGTGTAGTGTTATGTAGTGTAATTTAGTGTTATGTAGTGTAGTGTTGTGGTATGTAGTGTAGTTTAGTGTTATGTAGTGTAGTGTTATGTAGTGTATTTATGTAGTGTAGTTTTATGCAGTGTAGTTTAGTGCTATGTGGTGTAGTGCTATGTTGTGTAGCTTAGTGGTATGCGGTGTAGTTAGTGGTATGTAGTGTAGTTTAGTGTTATGAAGTGTAGTGTTATGTAGTGTAGTTTAGTGTTATGTGGTGTAGTTTAGTGTTACTTAGTGTAGTGGTATGTAATGTTATGTAGTGTAGTGTAGTATAGTATAATGTTATGTAGTGCTGTGTAGTGTAGTGTTATGTAGTGTAGTATAGTGTTATGTAGTGCATTGTAGTGTTATGTAGTGTAGAATATTGTAGTGTTATGTAGTGTAGTGTAGCATAGTGTTATGTATTAAGGTGTGGTTGTCACGACTTCCGCCGAAGTTGACTCCCCTGCCTGTTCGGGCGGTGCTCGGCGGTCGTCGTCACCGTCCTACTAGCCGCCACCGATCCCTTTTTCGTTTGTCTGTTTTTGTCTTATTAGTTGCACCTGTTGTTTTTGTTTCGTAATGAGCTTCCCTATAATTAGGAGTTTGACCCGCCCTTGTTTTGTGCGGGATTGTTTTTTGTTACGTGTGTGTGTTTTGGGTTGTTGGCAAGTGTTTCTCTGCGCCCTGGATGTTCGGGCTTATTCAGTTTTGGTTAAGAGTAAAAAAGGAATATTTTTCCCAAGCGGCTCTCTCTCTCTGCGTCTGGTTCTTTCGCCCACCTAGTCTCGCGTGACAGAATCCCGCACCACTGAAAATGGAATCAGCAGGAGCAGCCGCGTCTCCTCTCCCATCGATGGAGGAAAGGGTCCTCCATCACACCAGTGTTCTCCACAGAATTGGGTCAGCTATGGACCAAATGATGGAGAGGATGGATCGATGGGAGAGGAGTGGCCTTCCCACCTCATCTCCAGTACCCCCTCCTCCAACACCTCCTGTTCCTGTTACAGCATCCGACTCCGGGGCTCTTCGGCTGGCGCTCCCACGGGAGTATGATGGAACGGCGGCCGGGTGTCAGGGGTTTCTTCTCCAGCTGGAGCTTTACCTGGCGACCGTTCGTCCTACTCCCTCCGGAGAGGAGAGCGTGAGCGCCCTCGTCTCCTGTTTGACTGGACGAGCTCTCGAATGGGCCAACGCAGTGTGGAATGGCCCAGACTCGGCGAGGGATCATTACCCTGAGTTCACCCGCCGATTCCGAGCTGTGTTTGACCACCCACCAGAGGGTCGTGCGGCGGGTGGACGGCTGTTCCACCTGCGTCAGGAGACGAGGAGCGTACAGGACTTTGCCCTGGAGTTCAGGACCTTGGCTGCAGGAGCAGGGTGGAACGACAGGGCCTTAATAGACCATTTCCGATGTAGCCTTAGGGAGGACGTCCGCAGGGAGCTAGCGTGTCGGGACACCACACTCACGCTGGATGAACTTATTGACATGGCCATCCGTCTCGACAACCTGCTGGCTGCCCGCGGACGTTCGGAACAGGTCCTGTCGTTTCCACCTCCCAGCCCTCCTGCTCCTATCCCTATGGAGTTAGGGGGGGCAGCGTCAAGGGGGACCGGAGGAGGAGTGTCCTCCTGCACCAGTTGTGGTCGGCGAGGGCACACGGCCGACCGGTGCTGGAGGAACTCTTCTGGGAGTCGGGAGGGCAGGCGGAACACTACTCGATCACCCCAGGTGAGTCAGCACCAGACTTACCCAGAGCTTCCTGTCAGTCATATGTATGTGTTAACCTATTTCCCCGGGTTTTCTCCCTCTCTACAGCATAAGGCGCTAGTCGATTCAGGCGCAGCTGGGAATTTCATTGATCGGGGGCTCGCATTAAGGCTAGGGATTCCCCTTGTGTCGTTAGACCTACCTTTCCCCGTGCACTCCTTAGATAGCTGACCATTAGGGTCAGGAATGGTCAGGGAGGCCACGGTACCACTGGACATGGTAACGCAGGGTAGTCATAAGGAGCAGATTAGTCTGTTCCTTATCGACTCACCTGCGTTTCCAGTGGTGTTGGGAATTCCCTGGCTAGCTCAGCACAACCCGGTGATTTCCTGGCAACAGGGGGCTCTTAAGGGGTGGTCAGAGGAGTGTTCAGGCAGGTGTATAGGAGTTGCCGTTGGTGCGACTACGGTGGAGAGTCCAGACCAGGTTTCCACCGTGCGCATTCCCTCTGAATATGCCGATTTGGCTATCGCCTTCAGTAAAAAGAAGGCGACCCAATTACCACCCCATCGACGAGGGGACTGCGCGATAAACCTCCTGGAGAACGCTGCACTTCCTAGGAGTCACGTGTATCCTTTATCTCAGGAGAAGACAGCGGAAATGGAGACATATGTTACTGAATCACTGGGACAGGGATACATTCGGCCCTCTGCATCACCTGTCTCCTCAAGCTTCTTTTTTGTGAAGAAGAAGGATGGCGGTTTACGCCCGTGCATTGATTATCGAGGTCTAAATTCCATCACAGTGGGGTTTAGTTACCCACTACCTCTCATCGCTACGGCGGTGGAATCATTTCACGGGGCACGCTTCTTCACAAAATTGGACCCGAGGAGTGCGTATAATCTGGTGCGTATCCGGGGAGGAGATGAGTGGAAAACCGCATTTAGTACTACATCTGGCCATTATGAGTACCGTGTCATGCCATATGGGTTGAAAAATGCTCCAGCTGTCTTTCAATCCTTCGTAGATGAGATTCTCCGAGACCTGCTCGGGCAGGGAGTGGTAGTGTACATTGATGACATCTTGATCTACTCTGCCACACGCGCGGCGCATGTGTCTCTGGTGCGTAAGGTACTTGGGCGACTGCTGGAGCATGACCTGTATTGCAAGGCGGAGAAATGTGAGTTCTTCAAACAGGCCGTTTCCTTCCTGGGTTATCGTATTTCCACCTACGGGGTGGTGATGGAGGATGACCGCGTTACAGCCGTGCGTAATTGGCCGACTCCGACCACGGTGAAAGAGGTGCAGCGGTTTTTAGGGTTTGCCAATTACTACCGGAGGTTTATCCGGGGTTTTGGTCAGGTGGCTGCTCCCATTACCTCACTGCTGAAGGGAGGACCGGTGCGCTTGCGTTGGTCAGCAGAGGCGGACAGAGCTTTCAGTCGTCTGAAGGAGCTGTTTACCAATGCGCCCGTGTTGGCGCATCCGGACCCCTCTTTAGCGTTCATAGTGGAGGTGGACGCGTCCGAGGCGGGGGTCGGGGCCGTGCTGTCCCAGCGCTCGGGCGTACCACCCAAGCTCCGCCCTTGTGCCTTCTTTTCGAGGAAGCTCGGTCCGGCGGAGCGAAACTATGATGTGGGGGACCGGGAGTTGTTAGCTGTAGTCAAGGCTCTGAAGGTGTGGAGACATTGGCTTGAGGGGGCGAAACACCCTTTTCTCATCTGGACTGACCATCGTAATCTCGAGTACATCCGGGAAGCGAGGAGACTAAATCCGCGTCAGGCTAGATGGGCCATGTTTTTCACCCGGTTTCAGTTCACCATCTCGTACCGACCAGGCTCCCAAAACACCAAGGCCGACGCGCTGTCCCGTCTCTATGATACCGAGGAGCGGCCCGTTGAGCCAACTCCCATCATTCCACCTTCATGTCTCGTGGCACCGGTGGTATGGGAGGTGGACGCGGAGATAGAGAGAGCCTCACGGTTAGAGCAGACCCCTCCTAACTGTCCAGCGGGGGTTCAGTACGTGCCGGGAGGGGTCCGGGATAAGCTAATCCGTTGGGCTCATACTCTCCCCTCCTCGGGTCATCCTGGCATCGAGAGGACAGTGCGGAGTCTTAGAGGGAGATACTGGTGGCCCACGTTGGCTAAGGACGTGAGATTTTATGTCTCCTCCTGCTCGGTGTGCGCTCAGAGCAAGGCTCCTCGGCACTTGCCTAGAGGGAAGTTACAGCCCCTCCCCGTTCCACAACGGCCGTGGACACACTTATCGGTGGACTTTCTTACCGATCTTCCCCCGTCCCAGGGAAGTACTACGATTTTGGTCGTTGTGGATCGGTTTTCTAAGTCCTGCCGTCTCATCCCGTTGCCCGGTCTCCCTACGGCCCTGCAGACTGCGGAGGCCTTGTTTACCCATGTCTTCCGGCACTATGGGGTGCCTGAGGACATCGTTTCTGATCGGGGCCCCCAATTCACGTCCAGAGTTTGGAGGGCGTTTATGGAAAGACTGGGGGTCTCGGTCAGCTTGACCTCGGGTTTTCACCCCGAGAGTAATGGGCAGGTGGAGCGCGTAAACCAGGATGTGGGCAGGTTTCTGCGGTCATATTGCCGGGACCGGCCTGGTGAGTGGGCGAGGTATGTTCCTTGGGCTGAGCTCGCTCAGAACTCCCTCCGCCACTCCTCAACGAACATGTCCCCGTTTGAGTGTGTGTTAGGTTACCAGCCGGTCCTGGCCCCATGGCACCAGAGTCAGACCGAGGCTCCTGCGGTAGAGGAATGGGTACAGCGCTCCAAGGACACCTGGAAAGCCGTCCAGGAATCGCTAAAGTTAGCAGGACAACGGCAGAAGAGGAGCGCTGACCAGCACCGCAGTGAGGCCCCCATGTTCACACCGGGGGACAGGGTCTGGCTCTCGACCCGAAACCTGCCTCTCCGCCTGCCCTGTCGGAAGCTGGGGCCGCAGTGTGTGGGGCCGTTTAAAGTCCTGAGGAGAATAAACGAGGTGTGTTATAGGTTACAACTCCCTAGGTATTACCGGATTAACCCCTCGTTTCATGTGTCTCTCCTCAGGCCGGTGGTGGCTGGTCCCCTGCAAGAAGGTGAGGTGCCTGAGGTCCCTCCACCCCCTCTGGAGATCGAGGGGTCCCCGGCGTACACAGTACGTGCCATTCTGGACTCGAGACGCCGGGTGAGGGGCCTACAGTACCTCGTGGACTGGGAGGGGTACGGTCCGGAGGAGAGATGCTGGGTTCCAGTGGGGGACATTTTAGATCCTTCACTACTGAGAGACTTCCACCGCCTCCACCCGGATCGCCCGGCACCTCGCCCTCCGGGTCGTCCTCGAGGCCGGTGGCGGCGCGCTGCGGGAGCCGCGCGTCAGGAGGGGGGTACTGTTACGACTTCCGCCGAAGTTGACTCCCCTGCCTGTTCGGGCGGTGCTCGGCGGTCGTCGTCACCGTCCTACTAGCCGCCACCGATCCCTTTTTCGTTTGTCTGTTTTTGTCTTATTAGTTGCACCTGTTGTTTTTGTTTCGTAATGAGCTTCCCTATAATTAGGAGTTTGACCCGCCCTTGTTTTGTGCGGGATTGTTTTTTGTTACGTGTGTGTATTTTGGGTTGTTGGCAAGTGTTTCTCTGCGCCCTGGATGTTCGGGCTTATTCAGTTTTGGTTAAGAGTAAAAAAGGAATATTTTTCCCAAGCGGCTCTCTCTCTCTGCGTCTGGTTCTTTCGCCCACCTAGTCTCGCGTGACAGTGGTGCAGTATAGTGTTATGTACTGTAGTGTTATGTAGTTTAGTGTTATGTAGTGTAGTGGTATGTAGTGTAGTTTAGTGTCATTTAGTGTAGTGTTATGTAGTGTAGTATAGTGTTATTTAGTGTAGTGTTGTGTTGTGTAGTGTAGCATAATGTAGTGTAGCGTAGTATAGTATAGTGTTATGTATTGTAGTGTTGTGTAGTGTTATGCAGTGGAGTATATTGTTATGTGGTGTATTGTAGTGCAGTGTTATGTAGTATAGTGTAGTGGTATGCAGTGTAGTTTAGTGGTATGTAGTGTAGTTTAGTGGTATGTAGTGTAGTGTCATGTTGTGTAGTGTATTGTAGTGTTATGTAGTGTAGTGTTATGTAGAGTAGTTTAGTGTTATGTAGTGTAGTGTTATATAGTATAGTTTAGTGTTATTTAGTGTAGTGTTATGTAGTGCATTGTAGTATAGTATAGTGTTATGTAGTGTAGTGGTGTGTTATATAGTGTAGTGTAGTATAGTATAGTGGTGTGTGGTGTAGTGTTGTGGAGTGGTGTGTTATGTAGTGTAGTGTAGTTTAGTGGTATGTAGTGTAGTTTTGTGCCATGTAGTGTTATGTAGTGTCGTGTTGTATAGTATAGTGTCATGTATTGTAGTGTTCTGTAGCATAGTGTTATTAATTGTAGTGTAATGTTATGTAGTGTAATGTTATGAAGTGTAGTAGTATGTAATGTAGTTTAGTGTAGTGTTATGTAATGTGCTGTAGTATAGTGTAGAGTAGTATACTGTTATGTATGTAGTATGTAGTATGTAGTGTAGTATAGTGAAGTAGAGGGTTGTGTAGTGTACTGTTATGTAGTGTAGTGTTACATAGTGTAATGTTCTGTAGTGTAGCATAGTGTTATTAAGTGTAGTGTCATGTTATGTAGTGTAATGTTATGAAGTTTAGTGGTATGTAATATAATTTAGTGTTATCTAGTGTAGTGGTATATAATGTACTGTAGTATAGTGTAGTATACTGGAATGTAGTGTAGTGTTATGTAGTGTAGTGTTAATGTAGTGCAGTGTCATGTTATGTATTGTAGTGTAGTATAGTGGTATGTAGTGTTATGTAGTGTAGTATCATATTATGTAGTGTAGTGTAGTATAGGTTTGTGTAGTGTACTGTTATGTAGTGTAGTATAGTTCTATGTAGTGTAGTGTTATGTTGTGCAGTGCAGTTTTATGTAGTGTAGTGTTATGTAGTGTAGTATTATGCAGTGTAGTGTAGTTTTATGTATTGTAGTTTTATACAGTGTAGTGTAGTTGTATGTAGTGTCGTGTTATGTAGTGTAGTGTTATGTAGTGTAGTGTTATGTCGTGTATTGTTATGTAGTGTAGTGTTATGTAGTGTAGTATTATGTAGTGTTTTTTTTTTAATTTTTTTAATTTTTTTAAATTTTATCCCATTTTCTCCCCAATTTTCGTGGTATCCAATCGCTAGTAATTACTACCTTGTCTCATCGCTACAACTCCCGTACGGGCTCGGGAGAGACGAAGGTCGAAAGCCATGCGTCCTCCGAAGCACAACCCAACCAGCCGTACTGCTTCTTAACACAGCGCGCCTCCAACCCGGAAGCCAGCCGCACCAATGTGTCGGAGGAAACACCGTGTACCTGGCCCCCTTGGTTGGCGCGCACTGCGCCCGGCCCGCCACAGGAGTCGCTGGAGCGCGATGAGACAAGGATATCCCTACCGGCCAAACCCTCCCTAACCCGGACGACGCTATGCCAATTGTGCGTCGCCCCACGGACCTCCCGGTCGCGGCCGGCTGCGACAGAGCCTGGGCGCGAACCCAGAGACTCTGGTGGCGCAGTTAGCACTGCGATGCAGTGCCCTAGACCACTGCGCCACCCGGGAGGCATGTAGTGTATTGTTATGTAGTGTATTATTATGTAGTGTAGTGTTATGTAGTGTAGTGTTATGTAGTTTAGTGTTATGTAGTTTAGTGTTATGTAGTGTAGTGTCATGTAGTGTATTGTTATGTAGTGTAGTGTAGTGTAATACAGTATATGTTACTTACTATATTCATGAGGGTGAGGAGGTACTTCTGGATGTTCTCTCTGCCATGGAAGTGGACCACGGAGTAGTCCACCCCCAGTAGAACCTCCATGTTGAACAGCTCAGGTTCCTCGTGGGCCTGGCGTCGGGCCCGGGCCCTCCTGGTCCGGTTCAGTTTGTGATGCTGCTGCTGCACTCCTCTGGACAGTGCCTGCAGGTCCATCAGACCACCCAGAACTGACCCTGAACAACATAACATACAGACAGATATATGGGGAAGAAGGCCTTAGAGAGGAGTCACGGTATCTAATGGCACTGTACCGGAATGTTATTTAAACTGGTATTAGCCAGTAAAAAATAATTAAAACGAAGTATTGACTCAAATAGGATTATTTTCCAAAAATGGTTTGGTGCTGTATCCTTGTAAGTAATCCAGCGTGTGAATGGTATAAAATCACTTTAGGTTTGTATGTATAATTTGGAGTGCTAATTGTATATATTAGTCAATAGCCATTCTGGGAACATACAGACAAATGTATGTGTCTAATTCACGGTGCATAACCTTTTCTATGCTGTTTGGAAGTCTTGTGGTAAAACTGGTTGATCTGACAGCTTGTTAAAAAGTATAATCCTCCCAACAGTTTTTACACACACACACACACACACACACACACACACACACACACACACACACACACACACACACACACACACACACACACACACACACACACACACACACACACACACACACACACACACACACACACACACACACACACACACTGTCAGAGTACATTATTCTAACGCTGTATGAACCTTGGCTGAACATAGCTTTTCTCTCCAGCCGGGTTTGAAAGAGACAGATTAGTTAAAGGCCCAATGCAGCCGATTTGATCTCAATACCAAATCCTTTCTGGGTAACAATTACGTACCTTACTAGCTAGGTTTCCATCCAATTGGTGACAGATTTCCATGCAAATATTCTAAAATACGCACCAAGAAAATGTTTGTTTCCAGGAAACTGGTTTGTTGGGATGAACATCAGTGCATGATGACCTAGTGAACATTTTCATGTACCGATCTAAGGTTCAATGTGTTTCCATCGCATTTCCAACTCTACCGAACTCTACCGAACACAATAGTTTGCAGATACAGTGCGGGTAGGTTAGTCTACATGATGAGATTTGTATGGATAAGTCCAGCATTGATCATCATGTCACAAGAATAAGACCCTCAATATTAATTTGGAAAGGCACATCAAGCTCATCACCGTGCACTTTCACCACTCTGTGAAGTTCATCATACCTTATTTCAACTGTAGCCTAATAAATTGCATGGTTTCCAGTCTTAGTGGGAGGACCACACACCATATCATCATGTGACTCCATATTTAAAGACAGTTCTTGCATAATTAAAGCTGCAATATGTAACTTTTTTGGGTAACCTGACCAAAATCACATAGAAATGTGAGTTATAGATCTGTCACTGAAAGCAAGTCTAAGAAGCGTTCTATGTTCTATGTGCATTATTTCTATGCTTCCTGTTCTTAAGTTTAGCTTTTGCGTGTTTTACTTTTGGTTGTGTACACCAGCTTCAAACACTATATTAATGGTTATGGAAAATATATTTTAAAGTGGTTTAGATGGTACAATGATTCTCGACACACTATACTTGTTTGTTTTGTTATACTGAACTATTAGAATTTTTGCAACCAGGAAACAGCAGAGCGATTTCTGCATAGTGCAGCTTTAATTTTACCGATACAAAAAGATCCCATCAGGTCGAACGAACAAATGATCTGTAAGCATTTATAAACTTCCTGTTTCCATCATAGCTGTTGTGATATTCTTTTATACGGTATGACTTTACTCACATAAAAAAATTGCTTCTTAGCAATTTCTCAAGCAAGAATTTTGCAAGGAGTGCAAAGAGCAAGGAGTGGTCTGAGTGGAGTGGTCTGGGAGTGGTCTGAGTGGAGAGTGGAAAACTGGCAGGCAAAATATTCATCCCACCAAAACAGGCTGAAATTTCCGTCAGTCTTTTCAGACAGCTCTCACACTAAACGGGCATTATCATAATTTTCACCATTTTACAGTACTACTCCAACCTCATAGCGTGTAAATATAAATATAACACAAGAAAATATATTTTTTGGAGGACTGCACTGGGCCTTTAAGACAATAGCAAAATCTTGGGTTTGCTCCTAAGAATACACATTCCTTCATTGGTGAAGTGAAAATCATTCTGACATCCTCCCCTGCACATCTGTCTGTAACACAGCTCTCTTTGCCTCGGATGAATTCACACTCAGGTATGTAACCAAGGAGCTATGCCACTCAACCTCTCTCTACACATGCAATATCTCAATGTCTCAACGAGGGTGGGAGGATATGGGTGTGGAAACACCCAGAGACTGAGAGACAGATTGATAGAGACGGTCCAAGAACACAGTTCAGCTACAACTATTGGCATCCTTGATTGTGAACCAGACCAAAAACAACACATTAATAATATTATGCAAACTCTTACAGTAGAGATTAATTGTAGCTGTGATAAATGACCTAAACTGCATAATGGGAATACTATGCCATACTTAACAAGAGGATCTAGCAGGGCATCTTTATAGTATGATTATTGTCTTTACTATGTACAGTGGGGTACAAAAATATTGACACCCTTGATAAAGATGAGCAATAATGACTGTATAAAATAAATTATTCAAATACCGAGGTATATTGTATACTCAAAAAAATTGGGAAATTATATTATTTTATACTAATACAATTGCTCAGAGAAAGTGATTTTGTTTAACAAGTAATCTTTTTTTTTATCAAAAAGGAACGGGTCAAAGTTATGGACACCCTTATAGATTCTTATAAATAAAGTAGTCAAAAGGGTAATATTTGGTCCCATATTAGCATCCAATGACTTCATCAAACCTATGACTCTACAACCTTGTTACTTCAGATGCATTTGCGGTTTGTTTTGGTTCTGTTCCAGTTTATTTTGTGCCCAATAGAATTGAATGGTAAATAATGTATTTAGTAATTTTGGAGTCACTTTTATTATAAATAAGAATAGAATATGTTTCTAAACACTTCTACATTAATGTGGATGCTACCATGATTACAGATAATCGTGAATAAGGATGAGTGAAAAAGTTACATAGGGTCAAAGATCATACCCCCAGACATGCTAACCTCTCACCATTACCAATAACAGGGGAGGTTAGCATGTCTTGGGGGTATGATCTTTGATCTTTTATTCATTAGAATCTTTAGAGGTGTTAACCCTTTAGAGAAAAAAATTATTACTTGTTAAACAACGTCTCTTTCTCTGAGCAATTGTATTACTATAAAATAATATAATTTCCCTTTTTTTTACACAATATAGCTCAGTATTTGAATTATATATTTTATACAGTCATTATTGCTAATTTTTTATCAAGAGTGTCAACAATTCCGGACCCCAATGTACATTGCTAAGTCCAAAATGGGCTATTCTGTATCGCAGAAAGGTGGAAAACTTCATACCCTCCTGTACTGCAACTGCCAATCAGAGGATCATCAGAGAAGGAAGGGGAGGGCCATCCTCCTCTGTGAATTAGATTTTATTTTTTTAATAGTGAAGCTTTAAAAAAGTTATCCTTTTTAGATAAAACTATACTAAATATATTCATGTCACCAAATAATTGAATAAAACACACTGTTTTGCAATTAAGGTCTACAGTAGCCTCAGCAGCACTCTGTAGCGTAGCACCATAGTGTAGCCGGAGGACAGCTAGCTTCTGTCCTCCTCTGGGTACATTAACATCAATAAGGAGAAGCAAGAGAGAGAAAGAGAGACAGAGAGACAGAGAGAAAGGGAAAGAGAGAGAGAAAGATATTTGGTTGTACTTCTTTTTATTTTCACTTTCAGTTAGCTAGTGAATGAATGCAGCTACTAGCCTACTCAAACACCTGGCTCAAACAGAGAGGGTTGCTATGTTACCTAGCTGGCTATGGCTATCCAACACTGGAACTCTTCCAAGTCAAGATAAGCTTTTGATTTTATAAATGTATTGCCACGGGGGCCCACTGGTATAACTGCTAATCTACTTTCTGACTACACTGTACTGCATGATTGTAGCGATTTAACTAACACATTAGTTCTAGTAGCTATGTTGGCTATGACATGATAACAATGGTAGGCTGTGTGTAGCGGTTAGCGGTCATGATATGAAGGTTTGGCTAGGAAAGTTTCTTTCACCTGGTCACATGCAGCTGATGTGTTGTGCACTGAAGTCCATAAGCGAAGGAAAAATGTGAGAGGATTAGAACGCACATTTACAGTGCGATTGGGAAAGTATTCAGACCCCTTTACTTTTCCCACATTTTGTTAGGTTACAGCATTATTCTAAAATGGATTACATTGTTCCCTCATCAATCTACACACAATACCCCATAATGACAAAGCAAAAACTGTTTTTTAGAATGATCACATTGACATAAGTATTCAGACCCTTTACTCAGTACTTTCTTGAAGCACCTTTCGCTGTGATTACAGCTTTGAGTCTTCTTGGGTATGACGCTACAAGCTTGGCACACCTGTATTTGGGGAGTTTCTCCCATTATTCTCTGCAGATCCTCTCAAGCTCTGTCAGGTTGGATGGGGAGCGTTGCTGCACAGCTATTTTCAGGTCTCTCCAGATCGTGTTCAAGTCGGGGCTCTGGCTGGGCCACTCAAGGACATTCAGAGACCTGTTCCGAAGCCAGTCCTGCGTTGTATTGGCTGTGTGCTTAGGGTCGTTGTCCTGTTGGAAGGTGAACCTTCGCCCCCAGTCTGAGGTCCTGAGCGCTCTGGAGCAGGCTTTCATCAAAAATCTCTCTGTACTTTGCTCCATTAATCTTTGCCTTGATCCTGACTAGTCTCCCAGTCCCTGCCGCGGGAATAACATCCCCACAGCATGATGCTGCCACCACCATGCTTCACCGTAGGGATGGTGCCAGGTTTCCTCCAGATGTGACGCTTGGCATTCAGGCTAAAGAGTTCAATCTTGGTTTTATCAGACCAGAGAATGTTGTTTCTCATGGTCTTAAGAGTCTTTTGGCAAACTCCAAGCGGGCAGTCATGTGCCTTTTACTGAGGAGTGGCTTCCGTCTGGCCACTCTACCATAAAGGCCTGATTGGTGGAGTGCTGCAGAGATGGTTGTCCTTCTGGAAGGTACTCCCATCTCCCCAGAGGAAGTCTAGAGCTCTGTCAGAGTGACCATCGGGTTCTTGGTCACCTTACCAAGTCCCTTCTCCCCGATTTCTCAGTTTGGCCAGGGTGGTCAGCCCTAGGAAGAGTCTTGGTGGTACCAAACTTCTTCCATTTAAGAATGATGGAGGCCACTATGTTCTTGGGGACCTTCAATGCTGCAGAAATGTTTTGGTACCCTTCCCCAGATATGTGCCTCGACACAATCCGGTCTCGGAGCTTGGTTTTTGCTCTGACATGCATTGTCAACTGTGGGACCTTATATAGACAGGCGTGTGCCTTCCCAAATCATGTCCAATCAATTGAATTTACCACAGGTGGACTCCAATCAAGTTGTAGAAACATCTCAAGGACGATCAATGGAAACAGGATGCACCTGAGCTCATTTTCGAGTCTCATATCAAACGGTCTGAATACTTACGTAATAATGGTATCTGTTTTTAGTTTTTAATACATTTGCAAAAATTTCCCAAAACTATTTTGAGATTTTTATTTACCCCATTTTAGAATGAGGCTGTAACGTAACAAAATTTGGAAAAAGTCAAGTGGCACTGTACAACTGTTGGACTAATAATTACACCCTAGATTAGCTAGATGCAGGTAAGATTGTGTAAGGCGGTATTGAATGAGCCACACGCTGTCACATTGATTTTTCAAAATTCTCTTGACATGTGCACCTACGTTGAAAACTTTCATTCATAGGCTAGGTTGTAGCAACCTCATAATGGGTACAGGGAAAATTTGAGTATCATGTAGTAGCCTAAACCTATCGATGTTACATTGAGCTGGAGGAATGGAATATGAATGGCAGTCATCCAATATGCTGTAATAAGGCCACACTCATTAAAAAAAAGTTATCCTCCCTCATCTTAAATTTCACCAACCGCCACTGCTGCCAATATCATTTCAATGACACAAAAAGCATTAACGGTATAAATCCGCTACATTTAAATATAGCTTGGATGATGACAGGCGAGCTCCTGCCTTTTCTATCATGACAAAGTCAAGCCTATTGGCCCAGTAGTGATAAAACTCAGACTAATAACAAAGCAATAGGTTTCACATAAGGCCAGTCATATTTTTGAGAAAAACCTCCTCAACATACATCTATTAGTTCATTAAGTCTGTGTCCTGCACAATAAACAATCTCCTCAGGTTCATTAAAGGAGCAGATTTATGGCTGATTCATAGACAGACAGAGTGGTTCGACTAGAGGACAGAGTGCTTGGACAGCCCTGCTGCTGCCTGGCCACTGCACAGGAACTCATATTCGGCAGGCATTAAATCTCATTATTAAATGGGAGATTGGTTACATTAGCAGATTACTGTAAAACATTTTTTTTTTTTTAATATCTCTGGCAAAACATATGTAGAGAATCTAGATGTATGAAATATGAAAGATAATATTATGGAAGGGTAAAGACAAAGGTAATAAATTCCACAATAAAAATATTTTCATAGTTCTCTTTAAAACTGTGCCTGTGCCCAAGAACACTAAGGTAACCTGCCTAAATGACTACCGACCCGTAGCACTCACTTCTGTAGCCATGAAGTGCTTCAAAAGGCTGGTCATGGCTCACATCAACACCATTATCCCAGAAACCCTAGACCCACTCCAATTTGCATACCGCCCCAACAGATCCACAGATGATGCAATTTCTATTGCACTCCACACTGCCCTTTCCCACCTGTACAAAGGGAACACCTACAGTGAGGGAAAAAAGTATTTGATCCCCTGCTGATTTTGTACGTTTGCCCACTGACAAAGAAATGATCAGTCTATAATTTTAATGGAAGGTTTATTTGAACAGTGAGAGACAGAATATGAACAAAAAAATCCAGAAAAACGCATGTCAAAAATTTATTTGCATTTTAATGAGGGAAATAAGTATTTGACCCCTCTGCAAAACATGACTTAGTACTTGGTGGCAAAACCCTTGTTGGCAATCACAGAGGTCAGACGTTTCTTGTAGGTGGCCACCAGCTTTGCACACATCTCAGGAGGGATTTTGTTCCACTCCTCTTTGCAGATCTTCTTCAAGTCATTAAGGTTTCGAGGCTGACGTTTGGCAACTCGAACCTTCAGCTCCCTCCACAGATTTTCTATGGGATTAAGGTCTGGAGACTGGCTAGGCCACTCCTGGACCTTAATGTGCTTCTTCTTGAGCCACTCCTTTGTTGCCTTGGCCGTGTGTTTTGGGTCATTGTCATGCTGGAATACCCATCCACGACCCATTTTCAATACCCTGGCTGAGGGAAGGAGGTTTTCACCCAAGATTTGACGGTACATGGCCCCGTCCATCGTCCCTTTGATGCGGTGAAGTTGTCCTGTCCCCTTAGCAGAAAAACACCCCCAAAGCATAATGTTTCCACCTCCATGTTTGACGGTGGGGATGGTTTCTTGGGGTCATAGGCAGCATTCCTCCTCCTCCAAACACGGCAAGCTGAGTTGATGCCAAAGAACTCAATTTTGGTCTCATCTGACCACAACACGTTCACCCAGTTGTCCTCTGAATCATTCAGATGTTCATTGGCAAACTTCAGACGGGCATGTATATGTGCTTTCTTGAGCAGGGGGACCTTGCGGGCGCTGCAGGATTTCAGTCCTTCACGGCGTAGTGTGTTACCAATTGTTTTCTTGGTGACTATGGTCCCAGCTGCCTTGAGATCATTGACAAGATCCTCCTGTGTAGTTCTGGGCTGATTCCTCACCGTTCTCATGATCATTGCAACTCCACGAGGTGAGATCTTGCATGGAGCCCCAGGCTGAGGGAGATTGACAGTTCTTTTGTGTTTCTTCCATTTGCGAATAATCGCAGAAACTGTTGTCACCTTCTCACCAAGCTGCTTGGCGATGGTCTTGTAGCCCATTCCAGCCTTGTGTAGGTCTACAATCCTGTCCCTGACATCCTTGGAGAGCTCTTTGGTCTTGGCCATGGTGGAGAGTTTGGAATCTGATTGATTGATTGCTTCTGTGGACAGGTATCTTTTATACAGGTAAGAAACTGAGATTAGGAGCACTCCCTTTAAGAGTGTGCTCCTAATCTCAGTTCGTTACCTGTATGAAAGACACCTGGGAGCCAGAAATCTTTCTGATTGAGAAGGGGTCAAATACTTATTTCCCTCATTAAAATGCAAATCAATTTATAACATTTTTGACATGCGTTTTTCTGGATTTTTTTGTTGTTATTCTGTCTCTCACTGTTCAAATAAACCTACCATTAAAATTATAGACTGATCATTTCTTTGTCAGTGGGCAAACGTACAAAATCAGCAGGGGATCAAATACTTTTTTCCTTCACTGTATGTGAGAATGCTATTCATTGACTACAGCTCAGGGTTCAACACCATCGTGCCCTCAAAGCTCATCAATAAGCTATAATAAGGACCCTTGGACTAAACACCTTCCTCTGCAACTGGTCCTGGACTTCCTGACAGGCCGCCCCCAGGTGGTAAGGGTAGGTAACAACACATCCGCCATGCTGACCCACAACACAGGGGCCCCTCAGGGGTGCGTGCTCAGTCCCCTCCTGTACCCCCTGTTCACTCATGACTGCACAGCCAGGCACGACTCCAACACCATCATTAGTTTTGCCGATGACACAACAGTGGTAGGCCTGATCACTAGCAACGATGAGACAGCCTATAGGGAGGAGGTCAGAGACCTGGCTGTGTGGTGCCAGCACAACAACCTCTCCCTCAACGTGATCAAGACAAAAGGAGATGATTGTGGACTACAGGAAAAAGAGGACCGAGCATGCCCCCATTCTCATCGACGGGGCAGCAGTGGAGCAGGTTGAGAGCTTCAAGTTCCTTGGTGTGTGTTCCTTGGTGTGCCTCTGACACCGGGCCCTAAAAACTGCCAAAGACTCCACCCATCCTAGTCATAGACGGTTCTTTCTGCTACCATACGGCAAGCGGTACCGGAGCGCCAAGTCTAGGTCCAAGAGGCTTCTAAACAGCTTCTACCCCCAAGCCATAAGACTCCTGGACATCTAATCAAATGGCTACCCAGACTATTTGCATTGCCCGCCCTCTTTTACACCGCTACTACTCTCTGTTGTGATCATCTATGCATATTACCTCACTAACCCATTGACTAGCACATCAACTAGCACATTGACTCCGTACCGGTACCCCCCTTTATATAGTCTCACTATTGTTACTACTCTTTAATTACTTGTTACTTTTATTTCTTATTTTTATCCGTATTATTTTTCAACTGAATTGTTGGTTAGGGGCTCGTAAGTAAGCATTTCACTGTAAGGTCAACAGCTGTTGTTTTCGACGCATGTGACTAATAAAATCTGATTCGATTTTTTTTATTTGATGAATTCTGTCTTCATGGACTCCTGCCCAGGTCAATTCTGGGCCCTTGATTGAAGCTTTGGAATCGATGGATCGGACCTGGCAACCCAAGCAGTCAATCAGAATAGATGGATCAGACCGGGCAACCCAAGCAGTCCGTAAGAATAGACAGATCAGACCTGGCAACGCAAGCAGCCTGGGAAGTAGAGAGGGGACAGGGGACAAAACACCCATTGCTCAGGTTACCTTCACCTCACACCAGGGCCAGTCTTTATTCCACCCCATCAAAGCCACAACTCAGCACATTCCAATACAGGCACCCTGAGCCAAAGTGGATGCTGCTCACCCATTATAGAATCACAATGTCAACTGACACGGAATTTAAAAACAACAAAGTCATCATATTTCAAGGGTAAAGCCTTGGAAGAACAACGGTGTTCTCTGCCGTGGACTATAAATAGAGTGATAGAGAGGAGGGTTGGTCACGTGTGCCGGGATTCTATACCGGTGATGCTGCGGACATCGACTCCTCATTAGTGTTGATAGATACTGTGTGTCATTGCTGATGGTGTTAATACTGGGCTTCCCAGTAGCAGTCCTCAAGATCCCCTCATATTATACACAGAGGAAAAGTGTGAGTTGAATAAAGATGGTGACATGATCGCGCTTTGTAATGATAAAAACGGTTGAAGAGAAAGCATTGAACCACAGGTGTTTTGTTTTATTAGCGCGTCTTGGATACTTCAAGAGTTTCTACTTCATGTATAAATAGCATGGTGCCTGGTGCAGTCCTAATGCTGTTAGCTGTAACCCCCAGTGGGACTGTGGAGGTTGCACCCTTGAGGCAGGTACTTAGCCAACGGGGGCCTCCGGGAAAGTTTCAGTGTCAATGCAAAAGCTAAACCATAGCAGAGAAACGACAGAAGTCACCCTGGATGAGGGTGGTCTCATGAGATCGGCTGGATCAGCTGCTTTCAGTCTAAATGTCAACAGAAAGCACTCGGCTCCAAGACTCGGAGGCGGATGCGTGTACCAGTAGGATGCATGGGGAGTGAGTAGCTCCTGTAGCAGCGGGAAGTAGTTTGGGGGTGGGTGTGCTGCGATTTTTGACTGGGGAGAGGGGGGGGTCAGGGGTTGCAGAATAAATAATATTGCTTGCGCTGAAGACGTCTAAATCAGTCTGCTAATACAGGACTAGTAAAGGCCCAGTGCACAACTTTTATGAGATTTTATTAAAACTAAATGTATTTGAGTGTTTACCAGCATTTGTAACTTGAGTCTGATAATTATCTGTACAAAACAGTTAATCTGATTATACTTGTGCGATATAAAAATACTTGCTTGATATACGTTTTCCAGTTTCTTGAAATACAACTTATTTCTATGTGAAAACTGAAATGGTCTATTCATTCCTTTTCCATTTTAGTAGACACTCTTATCCAAAGCAACTTACAGTAGTGAGTGCATACAATTACATACTGGTCACCCGTGGGAATCAAAAATCACAACCCTGGCATCACAAACGCCAACTGAGCCACATCATCACATCACATCGTCACAAACCACTTGATGTCTCAATGTACTCAGTTACTGTATTGTGCATTGTTTAATCTTCAGGCTGATGGAAAGTCTACAGCTACAAACCTAGAGGACCAGCCTATGTACAATACACTAATGTACATTTACATTAAGTAGTTTGTAAGGATGGTAAATTAATACTGCACAAAAAGTGGTTGTTTTACATGTTATTTAATGTGGATGTTTTGTGTCTTTGCCCATAACTTTGCACCTTTTGATCTAAAGTTTGAGGACAGGGTTTTGTTCTTTCTGGATTCCATTAGAATGACTATTCGCAGAGAAAGGGACAGGGCAACAGCTAATGAATCCTGCAAGATTGTCACGTCTGCTACCGCTCTTCCCCACCCCCTGGCGCTTGAGGGCGCCAGATTACCCAGCATCACGCACTCCTGCCATCCATCACGCACACCTGCCTTCCCTCGTCACACGCATCAGCTTTATTGGACTCACCTGGACTCACTTATCTCCTGTTTATTTCCTCCCCTATATGTGTCAGTTCCCCAGCTCTGTTCCCCGCTGCTGCATTGATTGTTTTTTGTCTTCGTTTCTGTTTGCTGACGCTGTGCTTGTCTCGTTATATGTCCGTTATTTATTAAATGTTACTCCCCGTACCTGCTTCGTCTCTCCAGCGTCACTACATGTGACAAAGATACTGTTCTTAATTATACAACTCACTTTTTTACCAAAGTGGAGATGCTGAAACAATGTTTTTGCCCGCGCTACAGATGTCTATATTGGTCCGCTAATACTAGTACAGTGCACTACTTTTGTGAATATTGTTAATATTTTGTTTTTAATTCAGATTTTTCAGGGGGTGCTGCAGCACCCCGACTTCCGGCGGCCATGGTAACTCCGTTTTGTACCGACAACTGGGGTTATACTAGAAACCAGAAAACAAAGTTTAAATTAAGGCTCTAAAATCTATATATCAACATATCCGCAAGCAACTGGAGAGTGTGAGCCATCAGTTAAGTACAACAGCGAACCAATCAGTTGGTAAAGCGGCTCGGCGACACGAATCCAATAAGCCGTGGCTTCCCCCAGAGGAAAAGACAAGGTGCAACTTGGAGATGCAAATGAGAGTAATGCTAAGGGTTATCGTTAAGGGCTATCCAGGAAAACATAGCTAAAATGCTGTCAATGCACACCAAAACAAACACACTTCTACAATCTGTTTTTACAAAAGTAGATTTGCTCAAAAAGAAAGTACAGGCTACTGTGTCAGACACGCACCAACAAGGCGTGCACATGAACGAACAACATAACAAAATTAGCTTTTTGGAAACAAAGTTGCAGCCTTTAGAAGATGAATTGGACTAGCAATAAAACCTAATGAGACAAAACATTATGAGAACCTAATTTAACTTCTTATTTTCAATGACGGCCTAGGAACAGTGGTTAACTGAACGACAGATTTTTACCTTGTCAGCTCAAGGATTCGATCCTGCAACCTTCCGGTTATTAGTCCAACGCTCTAACCATAAGGCTACCTGCCACCCCACGAAATAACATGAGAAAACCTAATGAGACGAAACAACATGAGAACCTAATGAGACGAAACAACATGAGAAACCTAATGAGACGAAACAACATGAGAACCTAATAAGACGAAACAACATGAGAAACCTAATGAGACGAAACAACATGAGAACCTAATAAGACGAAACAACATGAGAATATTGACGAGGAAAAAAGAGACCTTTCCAGCTACGTGGTCAAACTGATATCATTCTATAGCTAGAGGACTCCTGATATCTCCAGGAGTGATAAGTATAATTTTTGTCTTTATTTGTTGTTGTCTAGTACTGTCTTTTTTCTACCTAGGGCCGTCTGCTTTAAGTGCTGCCTGTCCTCCCAGTAGCCTACTTGGTGTGTGAACGGCTGACTGCTATTAACTTCCAGATATTTGTTGACACATCAACCAGGATTAAGGGGCGGGGCAATTTGTGACTTGTTTTGGTAATCAGTGGCTGTATTGAAGGGGGAGTGGCTTCACCTCTCATAGGCAATCATACATAAGTGTTTGTACTTCAGTCTGCCCTGGTTTCTTAGCGGCAGCTGTAAGCGCTGGTCATGTCAGTGGCAGTCTCGTCTGCAAAACTAAGACCGTCGCAGAAACAAAGACAGTTCTGTGAAGTTATTCGAGGAAGGAAAGACAGGAAGGCTCCACACCACTCTCTCACTTGAGTATTTTACCTAGTTATTTTCAGACAATAAAAGGTTTGCTCTTTTTTAGCTTGGGCAACTATGTGTGTGTTTTCTATACCTGTACGCTCCTCTCCCTGTAGGCTATACAGACGCTCCCCACTCCTTGGCTGCAACCCTTCTAGTTTAGTGTACCCTGCACGCACAACCCATGTGGAATTCAGTTTGTCTCGGGCAGCATTTGGAACTGCTGATCTGCGGTCAAGAACGTTGAGTTCATCTCAGCCTATACTGCCTTTCAGTCCCTTTACTTTTTGGCCCTGACAGAGACATGGATCACCCCAGAGAACACTGCTACTCCAGCTGCTCTCTCTTCATTTGACTACGTTTTGTCTCACATTCCAAGAGCATCTGACCGTCTCGGTGGTGGCACAGGTCTACTCATTTCTCAGAAGTGGAGATTTTCTCTTTTCTCCCTCTCACCTGTCCATCCCCTCATTTGAATTCTATGCTGTCACTGTCACGTGTCTACTCAAGCTTAACATTGTTGTCATCTATTGCCCACCAGGTGCCCTTGGAGAGTTCCTCAATGAGCTTGACACCTTGATAAGCTAATTTCCTGACAATGGCTCACCGCTCTTCGTACTCTCTTTCCTCTTTCCAACTCTCCAACTCACATGGCAGACAATACGCTTGACCTCATCTTTACTAGAGGCTGTTTGCCCACTAATCTCAATGCAAACCCCCCTCCAGGTCTCTGATCACTTCTTTCGTTCAATTTCTGTCTCCCTTTTCTCCAACCCTAACCACTTAGCCCCTACCCAGATGGTCATGCGCCGCCGTAATCTTTGCTCTCTCTCTCCCCCTACTCTTTCCTCTTCTATCCTATCATCTTTCCCTTCTGCTAAATAATTTTCCCTCCTGTCTCCTGATTCTGCCTCTTCGACCCTCCCCTCATTGCTTTCCACATCTTATGACTTGCACTGTCCACTTTCCTCCCAGCCGGTTCTCCCCTCCCCTCCTGCTCCGTGGCTGTGACTCATTGCGAGCTTACAGAAAAGGGCTGCGGGCAGTTGAGCGAAAATGGAAGAAAACTAAACTTCTGGAGGACCTATCATCCTTTCACACCCTCCTCTCTACCTTCTCTTCCTCTGTATCCACTGATAAAGCCCCTTTCTATCACTCAAGCTTCTGTCTCTAACCCTAGGAAACTCTTTTCCACCTTCTGATTTCCCTCCTTAATCCTCCACCTCCTACCCCTCCCTCCCTCTCTGTGGACAACTTTGTCAACCACTTTGAAAATAAGTTTGACAACATCCGCTACTCATTCACTCATTCTATTGAGTCCACTGGTCTCACTCACACAGAAATAACCTACACCTTGATATCCTTCTCCCCTCTCTCTCCAGATTAAATCCTGTGACTAGCGCGGTCTGGCCGCCCGACAACCTACCCGCTCAACCCCATCTGCTCCTCCCTTCTTAAAACCATCTCTGGAGAACTTCTACCATTCCTCACTTCCCTCATCAACTCATACTAGCTGCGTCCCCTCTGACTTCAAAATGGCCCGAGTCGCTCCCCTCCTCAAGAAACCAACACTCGACTCATCTGACGTCAAAAACTATAGACCTGTGGGCCTCCCGAGTGTCGCAGCGGTCTAAGGCACTGCATCACTACAGACTCGGATCTGATCCTGGGCTGTGTTGCAGCCGGCTGTGACTTGGAGATCCATGAGGTGCCGCACAATTGTCCCAACGTCGTCCGGGTTATGGGAGGGTTTGGCCGGCCGGGATCTCCTTGTCTTATCGTGCTCCAGCTTCTCCTGTGGAGGGCCGGAAAGATGCATGCTGACATGGTTGGCAGTTGTATGGTGTTTCCTCCAACACATTGGTGCAGCTGGCTTCCAGGTTAAGCGAGCAGTGTGTCAAGAAGCAGTGCGTCTTGGCATGGTTGTGTTTCGGAGGACGCATGGCTCTCAACCTTTGTCTCTCTCGAGTCCGTACGTTAGTTGCTGTGATGGGACAAGACTGTAACTACCAATTGGGGAGCGAAAGTTTTTTTTTTTAAATAAAAAGTATAGAAAAATAAAATATATATATATAGACCTGTATCCATTCTTTAATTTACTTCCTAAACAATTGAGCATGCTGTCCCTGATCAACTCTTTAGTTATCTCTCACAGAATGATCTTCTTGACCCTAACCAGTCAGGTTTCAAGATGGGTCACTCAACAGAGACTACTCTTCTCTGTGTCACGGAGGCGCTCCGCACTGCGAAAGCTAACTCTCTCTCCTCTGTTATCATCCTCCTAGATCTAACCACTGCCTTCGACCCATCAGATCCTCCTCACCACCCTCTCAGGGCTGGGCATCTCTGGCTCTGCACACTCTTGGATTGAATCCTACCTGGCAGGCCAACCAAGGTACTAAACGATATCATAACCGCCATCGACAAAAGACAGTACTGTGCAGCCGTCTTCATCGACCTGGCCAAGGCTTTCTACTCTGTCAATCACTGTATTCTTATCGGCAGACTCAACAGCCTTGGTTTCTCAAATGACTGCCTCGCCTTGTTCACCAACTACTTTTTTCACCAACTACTCAGACAGAGTTCAGTGTGTCAAATCGGAAGGCCTGTTGTCCGGACCTCTGGCAGTCTATGGCGGTACCACAGGGTTCAATTCTCGGGCCGACCCTTTTCTCTGTATATATCAATGATGTCGCTCTTGCTGCGGGTGATTCTATGATCCACCTCTACGCAGACGACACCATTCTGTATACATCTGACCCTTCTTTGGACACTGTGTTAACAAACCTCCAAACAATCTTCAATGCCATACAACTCTCCTTCCGTGGCCTCCAACTGCTCTTAAAGGCTAGCAAAACTAAATGCATGCTCTTCAACCGATCGCTGCCCCCACCCGCCCGCCCGAATAGCATCACTACTCTGGACGGTTCTGATTTAGAATATGTGGGCAACTATAAACACCTAGGTGTCTGGCTAGACTGTAAACTCTCCTTCCAGACTCTTATTAAGCATCTCCAATCCAAAATTGATTTTTATTTCGCAACAAAGCCTCCTTCACTCACGCTGCCAAACATACCCTCGACATACCAATCCTCGACTTCGGCGATGTCATTTAAAAAATAGCCTCCAACACTCTACTCCGCATACTGGATGCAGTCTATCACAGTGCCATCCGTTTTGTCACCAAAGCCCCATATACAACCCACCACTGCGACCTGTATGCTCTCGTCGGCTGGCCCTCGCTACATATTCGTTGCCATACCCACTGGCTCCAGGTCATCTATACGTTTTTGCTAGGTTAAGCTCTGCCTTATCTCAGCTCACTGGTCACCATAACAACACCCACCCGTAGCACACGCTCCAGCAGGTATATCTCACTGGTCATCCCCAAAGCCAACACCTCCTTTGGCCGCCTTTCCTTCCAGTTCTCTGCTGCCAATGACTGGAACGATTAGCAAAAATCGCTGAAGTTGGAGACTTATATCTCCCTCACTAACTTTAAACATCAGCTATCTCAACAGCTCACCGATCGCTGCAGCTGTACACAGCCCATCTGTAAATAGCCCATCCAACTACCTACCTCATCCTCATAATGTTTTAATTTACTTTTTTCTTTGCTCTTTTGCACACCAGTATTTCTACTTGCACATCACCATCTGCACATCTATCACTCCAGTGTTAATTTGCTAAATTGTAATTACTTCGCTACTATGGCCTTTTTATTTCCTTACCTCCTTACTCCATTTGCACACACTGTATATAGATGTTTTTATTGTTATTGACTGTACTTTTGTTTATAACATGTGTTTATCCCTTTGCTTTATCTTGGCCAGGTCGCAGTTGTAAATGGGAACTTGTTCTCAACTGGCCTACCTGGTTAAATAAAGGTGAAATAAAAAAAATATATATATATATATATATGGTTCTTGAACACTTATAGAATGTCAGTAGATGTGGTTTTCCTGCAAGAGTTACTTTTCAAAAAAGGATCATTTGAATATTTAAAGAGGAGCTGGGTTGGTGAGGACTCTGCTGCCACAGACCAAGAAGGCCATTTTCTAATGTTGAATTGTACCTTACATGGTGAAACATACACATTGATTTCATTATATTTCCCACCAGGGGAAATTCTGTTGTTTATAGATACAATTCAAGCCATATTAGATCAAATCCAGACAGAAACTATGATTTTACAGGCGACCTAAATCATACATTCGATAAGATTGACAGACGTAGCAATAAATAAGGCAAATTTAAGAAACCTCCAAAGAGGCTGAAAAATGTAATCTCTACAAATAATAGAAACAAAATGGTGCAGATTGAGGCCACGTGGTGGAGAGTGATGCTGGCAATAGAGATGGGGGTGTGAGCAGGTGGGTCTGGGCAGAGGTGATGTTGTGGATGTTTGTGTGCTTTATGTTGTTGTTTGTATGTGTTTATTTTGTATTGTAAAAAAATATTTTAAAAAGCACCATGCATGGAAAATGTGTGTAAAATGTATATGTATCAAATACACTGAACAAAAATATAAATGCAACATGTATAGCTTTGGTATATAGCTTGTGCTGGGGATAATAAAAAGGCCATTCTAAAATGTGCAGTTTTGTCACACAACGCAACGCAATGCCACAGAGCGTGCAATTGGCATGCTGACTGCAGGAATGTGAATAAAACTGGGTTTGCATAATTCAAGTATTTCTGTACAAACTGTCAGAAACCGTCTCAGGGAAGCTCACCTGCGTGCTTGTCGTCCTCACCAGGGTCTTGACCTGGCTGCAGTTCGGTGTCATAACCGACTTCAGTGGGCAAATGCTCACCTTCGATGGCCACTGGCATGCTGGAGAAGTGTGTTCTTCACAGAAGAATCCCAGAATCAACTGTACCGCGCAGATAGCAGTGTGTATGGCATTGTGTGGGCGAGCAGTTTGCTGATGTCAACATTGTGAACAGAGTTCCCCATGGTGGCGGGGGGTTATGGTATGGGCAGGCCTAAGCTACGGGCAATGAACACAATTGCATATTATCGATGGCCATTTGAATGCACAGAGATACCGTGACGAGATCCTGAGACCCATTGTCGTGCCATTTATCCACCGTCATCACCTCCTGTTTCAGCATGATAATGCACTGCCCCATGTTGCAAAGATCTGTACACCATTCCTGGAAGCTGAAAACATTCCAGTTCTTTCATGGCCTGCATACTCACCAGACATGTCACCCATTGAGCATGTTTGGGATGTTCTGGATCGACGTGTACGACAGCGTGTTCCAGTTCCTGCCAATATCTAGCAACTTTGCACAGCCATTGAAGAGGAGTGGGACAACATTCTACAGACCACAATAAACAGCCTGATCAACTCTATCCGAAGGAGATGTGTCACGCTGCATGAGGCAAATGGTGGTCACACCACATACTGACTGGTTTTCTGATCTACGCCCCTACCTTTTTTAAAGGTATCTTTGACCAACAGATGCATAAAAAAATCCATATATTAGCATGTATATTTTTGTCCAGGGTGTATAAATAAATAAACAAAGGCAATGTGTTATGGTATGCAGTATACAAACCCCAACCACTAAACAAGATGGAGTCAGAACATCTAAGACAGCACAGGACTTTGTACAGAGGGAAGCAGGGACGCCTGTCAAAAAAAAGAATCACCATCCAACAGCCATTAGTCAAAGGACAAACGGAATGTTGTTATTTCAGGGAATGACTTTCAAGGAAAAACATGTGTGGCGGTGAAACAGACACACACACACACACACACACACACACACACACACACACACACACACACACACACACACACACACACACACACACACACACACACACACACACACACACACACACACTCTCTTGGCTAAACTTAAGTAGAAATAATGCAAGAGTTGTTCCATGTCAAATCAAATCTAATTTTATTTGTCACATGCGTTGAATACAACAGGTATTACCATGAAATGTGTACTTACAAGCCAACAATGCAGTTCAAGAATTAGAGTTAAGAAAATATTTACTAAATAAACTAAACTTTTTTTTTTTTTTAAGTAACACAAGAAAATTACATAACAATAACGAGGCTATATACAGGGGGTACCGGTACCGAGTCAATGTGCAGGGGGGAAGGGTTAGTCGAGGTAATTTGTACATGTAGGTAGGGGTAAAGTGACTATGCATAGATTATAAACAACAAGTAGCAGCAGTGTAAAAACAAAGGGGGTCAATGTAAATAGTCCAGGTGGCCATTTAATTAATTGTATAGCTTTGGGGTAGAAGCTGTTTTGGTAGGAGCCTTTTGGACCTAGACTTGGTGCTCCGGTACCGCTTGCCGTGCGATAGCAGAGAGAACAGTCTATGACTAGGATGGCTGGAGTCTTTGACAATATTTAGGGCCTTCCTCTGACACCACCTGGTATAGAAGTCATGGATTGCAGGAAGCTTGGACCAAGTGATGTATTGGGCCCTACGCACTACCCTCTGTAGTGCCATATGGTCGGATGCCAAGCGGTTGCCATACCAAGCGGGGATGCAACCGGTCAGGATGCTCTTGATGGTGCAGCTGTGGAACTTTTTGAGGTTCTGGAGACCCGCTCCACTTCAGCCCGTCGATGTTAATGGAGGCGTGTCCGGCCCTCATTTTCCTGTAGTCCACGATCTTCTCCTTTGTCTTGCTCACATTGAGGGAGAGGTTGTTGTCATGGCACCACAAAGCCAGGTCTCTGACCTCCTCGCTATAGGCTGTCTCATCATTGTCGTGATCAAGCCTACCACTGTTGTGTCGTCAGCAAACTTAATGATGGTGTTGGAGTCGTACCTGGCCATGCAGTCATGAGTGAACAGGGAGTACAGGAGGGGACTAAGTATGTACACCTGAGTGGCCCTGGTGTTGAGGATCAGTGTGGCAGATGTGTTGTTGCCTACCCTTATGGGGCAGCCCGTCAGGAAGTCCAGGATCCAGTTGCAGAGGGAGGTGTTTAGTCCAAGGGTCCTTAGCTTAGTGATGAGCTTTCGGGGCACTATGGTGTTGAACGCTGAGCTGTAGTCAATGAACAGCATTCTCACATAGGTGTTCCTTTTGTACAGGTGGGAAAGGGCAGTGTGGAGTGTGATTGAGATTGCGTCATCTGTGGATCTAGTGGGGCGGTTGGAGTGGGTCTAGGGTTTCCGGGATGATGGTGTTGATGTGATCCATGTCCAGCACTTCATGGCTACTGACGTGAGTGCTATGGGGCGGTAGTCATTTAGGCAGGTTACCTTCATGTTCTTGGGCACAGGGACTATAGTGGTCTCCTTGAAATATGTTGGTATTACAGACTCAGACAGGGAGCATTTTCTTCTTTGCTTATGGCCGTATACAGCTCGTTGAGTGCGGTCTTAGTGCCAGCATCGGTTTGTGGTGGTAAATAGACGACTACGAATAACATAGATGAGAACTCTCTTGGTAGATAGTGTGGTCTACAACTTATCATGAGGTACTTTACCTCAGGCGAGCAATACCTCAACTTATTTAATATTAGACATCACGAACCAGCTGTTATTGACACTCCCCCACCCCTTGTGTTACCAGACGTAGCTGCTCTGTTCTGCTGATGCACAGAAAACCCAGCCAGCTCTATATTATCCGTGTCAACGTTCAGCCACGACTCGGTGAAACATAAGATATTACAGTTTTAAATGTCCCGTTGGTAGGATATTCTCGACCGTAGATCATCGCGTTTGTTTTCCAGTGATTGCACGTTGGCCAATAGAACCGATGGTAATGGTGATTTACTGACTCGCCTACGAATCCTCACAAGGCACCCCGACCTTCTCCCTCTGTATCTCCCCTTTTCTTCACGCGAATGACGGGGATTTGGGCCTGGTCTCCGGAAAGCAGTATATCGTTCGCGTTGGACTCATTAAATAAAAAATCTTTGTTCAGTTCTAGGTGAGTAATTGCTGTTCTGATGTCCAGAAGCTATTTTCGGTCATAAGAGACGGTAGCAGTAACTTTATGTACAAAATAAGTTACAAACAATGTGAAAAAACGAACGAAATAGCACTGTTGGTTAGTAGCATGTAAAACGGCAGCCATCCCCTCCGGCACTATTATTTCTGCAAGCCATGACAAATTGTTTCTGAAGTTAGAAACAGGTAAGATTGGCATTCCTGAAACATTATCTTGTTGAAATTAAATTTGATCTCAGAGAAATTAAGCAAATTGATTGCACCCATATTGGCCATTTTAATTTATAGGATTCAGATCATATTCAACCAACATCCGATTTGGACCAAACTTCTTCCTACCAATGAGTAAGACATGAGGAATCCACAAAATTGTTAAAAGCCACCCACGGAAATATACATTTATTTAGTTCTGTCCTTTAGCTGTTCTTGTCTATTCATGTTCTGTATTGTTTCATGTTTTGTGTGGACCCCAGGAAGAGTAGCTGCTGCTTTTGCAACAGCTAATGGGGATCCTAATAAAATACCAAAATACACCCTATGCCAATCCCACCCCAAAAACCAGAGTACAGTATCAGTTCTCTATGTTTGACAAGTAGTATGAAGCTGTGGCTTGGAGTATTGTTTCACCATACTATGTAATGTATTCCCTGTGAATGTGTTGATAGTTTTCCCCACCATTCAGAGAAATGTGTAATTGAAATCACTTGCATTACATTTACATTTACATTTAAGTCATTTAGCAGACGCTCTTATCCAGAGCGACTTACAAGAGAGCGAATTTACCATTAATAGTGTGAAAGTACCAGGTTTGACCTCTAGATGCCATTGTTCCTGCTATACCGCCACACCCTACTATTCATTTTGCTGGTCCTTTGTGTTTATTAAATAGATCACAACATAGACCACCCTATTAATTAAATCTTTGTTTATTTAGTTAGTTAAATCCTTGTTTAGTTAGTTAGTTTAATCCTTGTTTAGTTAGTTAGTTTAATCCTTGTTTAGTTAGTTAGTTTAATCCTTGCTGAGTTATTTAGTTAAATCCTTGTTTAGTTATTTAGTTAAATCCTTGTATAGTTAGTTAAATCCTTGTTTAGTTAGTTAAATACATGTTTAATTAGTTAAATAATTGTTTAGTTAGTTAGTTAAATCCATGTTTAGTTAGTTAAATCCATGTTTAGTTAGTTAGTTAAATCTTTGTTTATTTAGTTAAATCCTTGTTTAGTTAGTTAAATCCATGTTTAGTTAGTTAAATCCTTGCATAGTTTGTTAGATAACTCCTTGTTTAGTTAGTCAAATCCTTGTTTAGTTAGTTAAATCCTTGTTTAGTTTGTTAGTTAAATCTTTGTTTAGTTAGTTAAATCCATGTGCATGATGTGAAAGGGAAGGCATTCCACAAAGAGGCATCAAATCTAATAGTGAACATATTTGGACAATGGGTCCTCAAGATAGTTATGTTGCAAATCCATGTTTAGTTATTTAGTTAAATCCTTGTTTAGTTAGTTAAATACATGTTTAGTTAGTTAAATCCTTGTTTAGTTAGTTAGTTAAATCATTATTTAGTTAGTTAAATTCTTGTAGTTATTTAGTTAAATCCTTGTTTAGTTAGTTAAATCCTTGTTTAGTTTGTTAGTTAAATCTTTGTTTAGTTAGTTAAATCCATGTGCATGATGTGAAAGGGAAGGCATTCCACAAAGAGGCATCAAATCTAATAGTGAACATACTTGGACAATGGGTCCTCAAGATAGTTATGTTGCAAAATGTAACACTTCAAATAAAATGTGTCTTTTTCCTTTTAAATATATTAAAAACAATCTTCATGTTTATTGTTTACTCAATGTCCTTTCGTTCTCTTTACAAGGTCCATCCAGATTCTGCCCTAGATCAGCCATGCTCTCCTCCACTGGAGGAGTTTAGTTTACTGTAGGCTAATATCACATCAGCACTCAGCCCTGCCACGTAGGAGTTGGCTGGCTGCAGCTCGTCTTGGCTGCGAATGACACACCTCTGATGGATTTGTGCGACTACATCTGAGCCTCCGATCCAATCCGCACAGCTGATGCCAAAGTCCATCATGCGGGTGTTTCTCCTGTCTCCAGTTTCCCCATTAGAAGTTCATACAATTATGTGTGTATATATTAATTGTGTAAGAGCATGTGTGCATTTGTCTAATGAGAATTTGTGTATAACAATCCAACTTGGCAGAATGCCCGGAATACATATGTCTTTTGTATATTCTTTCAGAGTAGACTAGAACTACTCAGAAAAAACCTACACATCTGAAGTGACTGAGAAGCAAGTCTCCCAGTATCCTCGGGCTGAGCTCTGTGGTTGGAACTGAAGTGACATGTGAATCCCTTTTATGACTTTATCATGTCTTTATCCACCCACTCAGATTACTGTATCTTCTATCTGCTCGGTCAGGGGAGTTTTGGTGAACTCTGACCACCCCTGAGGAGGGAATGGACAGAGTCAAATGGGAGTCAGGGGGGGGTTAAATAGTTTGATGATTAGACTATGAACTAGAGAGAAACGAACATTGCACCATAGTGTACTTTCCCACCAGTGAGAATCCTTTATTATAAGTCCAATGACTGCATACTGTAGATATCCATTTGAGAAAGAAAAAGTAGAACATTTGGTTAATTCGAGTTTAGCAGCCTTTGCTTGGTCCTACAAGGGTGTCAAACTATCCTCCAGTCTGATTTGCTCTGTAGAGACATGCCAGAAAGTGTATTTACGAGCGTATCACATGTCATGACAGGTTATGTATAGAATGAACTAAAGATTACATTATAGAATCAGGCAGTACTTAAAATCAGAAAAAAAACAAATGTTAAATTACATGCTTTCTCTGGATAGCGTTCATTTTGTTCATCAGGCTAGACAAGGAGAACTAGAAGGGCTTGGAGAGGAATACGTTTGTTTTCTCTCTGTACAATAAAGCAGAGTTCACTGCCAGTTCAACAGATATTTCAACAGGGACACAAATGGAATGTCTAGAAGAGACCCACATAAGGCTTAGCAGCATTCAGCACTCTAAAGTTACAGATGATGACGACCTATGAAGGAATGTCATCATGTCTCCTGACAGTCAGAAAAAGCATGCAGGTTCTGTAGAGGTGTATCTGAAGTTCCTTTTACCTTGGGGGTAAGAGTCCGCTGTTTGATTGACATGGGGTCTCATAATGGCAGAGGAGCGATAAACGATGTGATGTCGTCCGTCTCCGCCTTCCTCCTCATCTGCCCCACCCCCTCGGTGCTCCAGGGGTTCGATGAAGAACTCCTCCCGCCCCATGCGGATCATTCCTGCCTGAGAAAGATGAGATGAGAAGGGGGTTGAACTCTACAATCACAAGCATCTATCTAACTGGAAGAAAAACAACTTTAAATAACACTTTGAGAATAACTTAATTGAGAAGGGAAATGCACAATAATCAATATATCCACCACTTTAAAGCTCAGCCCGAAGAGAGGACAACATTGACAAAAATACAAATGACATGAGACTGCAAAGAGACATGAGTTGATCAATATGGGGCAAATTTATATCAACCATCTGATCAACAATTTAGATCAGCCAAAACAGCGGTACTAATACTTCCATAAATGCAGACAGACAAAATGTGGCGTGACAGCTCAGGTGGTCCCCTATCCTGTGTCTGTCGTGGAAAATGGGGAACGGGGAATGTAAACTTTAAAACACACTGTGACTGGAACAGACACGCCTGTTCAGGGTCAGCTCAATACTGCTTCTCTCTCTGACCCCGACCATAGAGCTGGAGAGGGGCTGCTGAGACTGCCATTTAGCACAGCCTCCTGAGAAATATTACACAAGGAGCTGTCACATCCTCCCGAGGTTTCATTACCAAGGAAAGATCTGGACTCTGCATAAATCGACACCAGCAGTTACACCTCGGTTAGCCAGCTCTCTGAGCCACTGTGAAGTCAAACTTAACCTACCTTACCACACGCAGCAAGGCTAAGTACACATCTTCCACTCAGAAAATCAGTTGCTCAGTCACCTCATCTCAGGAACTCTAGAACTCTAACAGCTTATTAAAGTCATGCTAGTGAATAAAGGAAAGATTCTACTCTGGGCTGCAGGAATGAAGCACATACCTCAGTCTTGAAAGCAAGAATTTCCATTCTACCTTGTGACAGGGAAGGCTATATTTTACTGCAGCAACGTTGAAAAACAAATAAACTAAGTCATGTCATTTTATATTAAACAATGATGCAAGGCTGGGGGTTTTACATACTAATTCTTTCCATTTGGCTACACTGTAATAGACATCCAAACCCGTAATCTGAAATAAAACTCTGTCTTCAACAACAAATAACTTTCCCAGATGTCAAATTCTCTCTTGCCAATTGAAAATCGTAAACTAACATTTGAGGGATCAACTTCACTTAACAATCACAAATAAATCACTAGCTCTCACTACCAGCTTTACTGTCAGAAAAAGTCTACAGTGTCCACACAGTTGGATCTGTGGTCCACTATTCAGGTATTATACCCACACCACTCTGTAGATCTTTAGCTGTAAAACAGCATAAAAATTGTAAACGTTGACAGGAGAATTTAAGGAAAAGTTAGCATAAACCATGCTGAATTGCAGAATCTTTTTGAAGATGTGATCCAGCTCCACTGTAACAATGAGACTTTTCCATAAGCCTGAGAGGCTCCAGAGCCTGCCTGGACTGCCAAGAGTGAAATAGGAGAGCAGAGCCTGAGAGAGAGGGCCTGAGCAGCTCCGTCCCGGTTTCCAGCTCAGAGTCAGGCCTGCCTGAGGCGGAGGGAGGGTTCTGATGGAGAGAGCAGCGCTGTGCTGCCTTTGGATCGTTGGATCTGGCCAAGGGGGTCAGCTTGCTGCCTCGTTAAGAGACTGGTCGCCCGGGAGACCTGCTGTTCATACCCTAACTTTTCAGTGTTCAGTGTGTGTGTGGCGTATGTGTGTGTGTGTGGCGTATGTGTGTGAGGGGGCAGGAAAAAATATTAATCCAGAGGTAGTTATGTCTGTAGGGAGGAGGAGGAGCACAAAGCCTGCATGACATGTTCCAACTTTGCCTTGGTGCCAGCTTTCTATCTATCTATCTATCTATCTATCTATCTATCTATCTATCTATCTATCTATCTATCTATCTATCTATCTATCTATCTATCTATCTATCTATCTATCTATCTATCTATCTATCTATCTATCTATCTATCTGTCTGTCTGTCTGTCTGTCTGTCTGTCTGTCTGTCTGTCTGTCTGTCTGTCTGTCTGTCTGTCTGTCTGTCTGTCTGTCTGTCTGTCTGCCTGCCTGCCTGCCTGCCTGCCTGCCTGCCTGCCTGCCTGCCTGTCTGTCTGCCTGTCTGTCTGTCTGTCTGTCTGTCTGTCTGTCTGTCTGTCTGAACAGGGGTGGAATCACGTGAGCACTACCTTAGCTCTCACAAGGACAGCTCTGTGTGAAATGACAGATAATGTATACTGCAGCTAAGTACACCTCTTTGAGGTAATGACAGCTTTGAAAGGGTTGACAATAGTAATCTTTTCAAGTTGATATGAATGAAAGAGCCATTGTAAAACCTAACCCTGGGTAACTAAAAGTTATAATAAACTCTCAATTTTCACTACTGGATTTATGTTTCAGTGGAAGGGCCATGGAAAAGAGAAAATACAGTGTTTAAACTGGAAATAAAGTGGATAAGTTGTTTCCTAATGACAGCGTCTTCACACTCTATGTGTTGGAAAGGAAAGTTTAAGAAGACTATATGGGGCCGTATCCATAAAACATGATTAAGAGACATATTTCCATTGCACAAAAGCATGACCTTATGTTCCTTGGCAATAGTTTCCATTGTAAAAAGGCCAAAAGTGTTGAAAAACTTGTTGACTCACAGTATTCAGTGTTAGTTTCTCATTGAACAGCTCATTGGTTTACATGACCCTCACTCACACTGCTCCAAAGAAGGGATTTCTAAACTTCCTCAAGCTTCCTCTCAACCTTTAATTGAATCAGCACTCCACTCATGATACTGTGTTAATTGTCAGCCTTTTCAACATAATCTAACACATTATCAATCGATTACATTCAATCAAATCAAATCAAAAATTTATGTTTTGTTAAACTTTGGAAGTGAATTGTGCCAGTTGTTATTGTGGCAAGTGAAATAGACACTCAGATTGTGCCACCAAATCTCTGGGATTCAAGGATTAATGAGTCCTGGAGCAAACTTCCTTTTGATCCTGAGTTGGATACAGTATAAAGTCCTGAATTAACATAAACAAGTCAATATCGTCAGTTTCAAATAAATAAAATATCATCAACCATGTTCATTTTCAAGCCTGGCAAGAATCAAAGGTGCTATGATGTACAGGCCAAAGCTACTTATGATTTGAGTTGGATTGTTGAAGTTCATTCCAGTTATCTCCTTCATTTCTCTGTTAACCACTGGCAACAGGAATGTAGGACATCAGAGAGAGTAGAAATTGAAACCCCTTTTGGGCTGCCTCCCTTCACTGTTCATTACAAGCTGTCATTCAAACTCACAGCAGCAGAACTCTACTAACAGGTGTCAGGAATCAACACAACCACATCAATATTAATATCAACACACAACGATAAAAGCCCAATAAAACAAGAACTATATAAAGTGAAATATGCTCTAGTCTGGTCGAACGCACACAATCTGTCTCCCTCTCTCTCAAACACACACGCACGCACGCACGCACGCACGCACGCACGCACGCACGCACGCACGCACGCACGCACGCACGCACACACACACACACACACACACACGTTAAAATGTCCTGGATCATCAGGTCAGATCTCACATGTATTGACTGCCTTATGAATTCTCTTGGTTAACATCCACGGCACACTGCTGTTTTCATTTTGGAGAATGCAACTCCTGCAGGGATTGGACGAGCCAGGTGGCTGACATCACATCTCCTACTGTAACTACAGACAGGTCCAGACGGGAACCATCACGACCAATTCTCCTACTGTAACTACAGACAGGTCCAGACGGAAACCATCAAGACCAAATCTCCTCCTCTTCATTCCCACTCATCACTTTCACATTGCATTTTGGATAGAGTCACAAACAACCCTTTGTCCATGTGCGCTATGAGACTCTTTTCCTTTGAAACGTTTCCCTTTGCAACATCTTTCTATAAAGGTCACACTCCTCCTACACCATCAAATACATCAACAACTCCAAATGCTACGGTGTCAGTCATGGAATTCATCCAAACGCTATATATATAGATATTAAATCTGTGTAATTGGACTGAGTCTCGTGGCACCGAAAGAAAGCTGACACAGAACCAAACAAAAAACAAACATGACAAGATATTTATTGGCTTCCATGTTTGTGATGAGTGTTCTCTAAGGAGGTCAGCTGTATTCAGGTGTATAGACCTGTTCTCTATCGCAGAGGCCTTGTGTCTTCCAGGTCAAAGATCCTCTTTTCACTCCAGCTGGGCCTGTTCTCTCAACTATAAATCCTGACAAGCGCGTCAATATGTCCCTTTGAAACAGTAATGTAACACGCAGCCTACTGGACTGGGCCTACAGCCTGCTGGACTGGGCCTACAGCCTGCTGGACTGGGCCTACAGCCTGCTGGACTGGGCCTACAGCCAGATGGACTGGGCCTACAGCCTACTGGACTGGGCCTACAGCCAGATGGACTGGGCCTACAGCCTGCTGGACTGGGCCTACAGCCTGCTGGACTGGGCCTACAGCCAGATGGACTGGGCCTACAGCCTGCTGGACTGGGCCTACAGCCTGCTGGACTGGGTCTACAGCCAGATGGACTGGGCCTACAGCCTGCTGGACTGGGCCTACAGCCAGATGGACTGGGCCTACAGCCTACTGGACTGGGCCTACAGCCAGATGGACTGGGCCTACAGCCTACTGGACTGGGCCTACAGCCTGCTGGACTGGGCCTACAGCCTGCTGGACTGGGCCTACAGCCAGATGGACTAGGCCTACAGCCTGCTGGACTGGGCCTACAGCCTGCTGGACTGGGCCTACAGCCAGATGGACTGGGCCTACAGCCTGCTGGACTGGGCCTACAGCCAGATGGACTGGGCCTACAGCCAGATGGACTGGGCCTACAGCCTGCTGGACTGGGCCTACAGCCAGATGGACTGGGCCTACAGCCAGATGTACTGGGCCTACAGCCAGATGGACTGGGCCTACAGCCTACTGGACTGGGCCTACACCCAGATGGACTGGGCCTACAGCCAGATGTACTGGGCCCAAAGCCTGCTGGACTGGGCCTACAGCCAGATGGAGTGGGCCTACAGCCAGATGGACTGGGTCTACAGCCTGCTGGACTGGGCCTACAGCCAGATGGACTGGGTCTACAGCCTGCTGGACTGGGCCTACAGCCAGATGGACTGGGTCTACAGCCTGCTGGACTGGGTCTATAGCCAGATGGACTGGGTCTACCGCCTGCTGGACTGGGTCTATAGCCAGATGGACTGGGCCTACAGCCAGATGGACTGGGTCTACAGCCAGATGGATGAGCGATGGAGAGAGGGAAGAAAATAACACCAGAAGAATGCTATCTTGTATCCTACAATTAGGACTGAGGTTTCCATCCACACTCAAACAGAAACGAATCTAAACTCCTGGTGAGAGGAAAGGAAGTGTGCCAGTGCAGTCACAGTGGGCTCCCCACTCTGTCCTTCCAATGGAATAATCAAAGGCCACAGCTACTCCATAGAGAGCTAGGGGATTCTGGAATGGCCCTACCTGATAAGTGTTCCTCTTTCACCCCTCTCTATGGCCCGCTCAACACCACAAAGAGAGTGACTCCTATTGGCCCAAAGCAGGGAGAGGAGCGACAGATGGCTGAAACAGTTAGCCCTGGTCCAATTTGGTGCATTTGGCTCAACATTGATTTGAGAAGGCTCGGAGGTCGTGTAAGTACGGACACAGCTCCAAACACCCCAGCCACATCCGTGCCAGAGGAGCAACATGAACAAAATTCATACGACTTGATTATAGCACAAAAGTTAACCCAACTAAATAAGTGACATCTACCGCTTGTGTTGAGAAAAGACCCCTGGGACGACAAAAACTTTAGAAAGGCTGCATCTTTGTCACTATGTTAAACACAGCTGACATAGGCTATATCGTGCAAAGGCTGAAGGATTTCCAACCAACACAGAAACCATCACAACGCAGAATTGCTTAATTTCCTGAACTTTTGGGAAGCGTGTGGTCTGTATGGGATTATGGTGTCTTTGGTGGCTTGATTGAAAGTTGGATAAGACTACCAGCTGTTCTTACTGTTTGTAGTACAGAAGGCTTTCTTAAACTATGGATCTGGACCCAAAGTGGGCCTTGTGCATGCGAGAGATGGGTCGTGAGTTATGACAATACATCTATAATCACACACTATTTATTCTTAATTTGTGACATTGGAGGACGATTTGGGTCATGGTGGAACGGTCAATTTCTTATTCGGGTCTCGAGCTGTAAAAGTTTAAGAACCCTTGTAGTATAGGATTGACTGCTCTGATATTATAACACAGAGAAAGTGATATGTAAGTTATATTTAATTACAATTCAGCAACGCAATGCATCTCTGGATCAAGGTCATACGGGACAGATCACACAGAGAAGGGATGAGGGAAAAAATAGATAGATATCACACACACACACAGAGAGACTTTAAACTGACAGGCTGACCCCTCAGGACAAATTGCATAAGATGATGGTTTCCATGACAACTGTCTGTAGCATAGGCCACAGCAGATTTGCTCAGGCCACCCAATCTAATTTAGCCTGGGTACCAGTCTCTTTAGCTAATCCACTCCCTGTACTCCATGTCATGTGCCAAGGAGACTGGCCTTTCTGCCATCTTCAAATATTAACGTTCTATCATTAATGAGATCGAGGAAAACAGAGGATTTGATCCTGATTCGATCACCCTCACAGCTATCTTCCAATCACAACAAAAATGTTAAGCACATTTTGGAACTCTTATCTTTTTTTCTCCACAGAACACGTTGGTATTCGGTTGCTAAGCAACAGTTTTTTGTTTGTTCAGATGCTCACATCTAAATTCTCAAACTAAATACATACAGCAATTTCAACCACAAAATGTCTTAGTTTTGATTTTAAGCATCAAAATACAACTTACTTTGTTATAAATTCTAATTTCGAAGCTCCACATGATGTCATGGAAAATAATAATGTGTTTTCCAACAACCAATGAGCAACTCCGCTGTAAATTCAGCGCATATTGAACATTGACATTGCCGAAAGACCAGTATTTTTTGGCAATGACAATGAGTGGCGAGTGAAATGTTAGCTAAAGAGACTGGTACTCACACTAAATCTAACCTAAGAGGCCATACCAACACATCAACACTTTTTTTCTGAGAATTTTACCAACACTTTTTTTCTGAGAATCATTTGGTGGATGTCACTTCCTCCTACAGATACTGTGGCAATGGCAACAGCTTGTGCCTCTGCTTGTAGGGCATCCCTTACTCACTTGTCCCTTAGCAAGGGTCCAGGACCAGCATTATGCCCCTGCCCTTCTCAGTGCAGCAGCCTACTCTGGACCCGTATTCATAAAGAATCTTGGAGTAGGAGTGCAGATCTAGGATCAGTTTTATCTTTTGGATTATAATGAATACACAGAGGGACCTGATCTAGGATCAGTTTTATATTTTAGATCATAATGAATACACGGAGGGACCTGATCTTAGATCAGCACTCTTTCCTTCTCTGAGACACTTTATGTACACAAGCTCCACTCTGCTGCTGGTCTGCTGCAGTCTGCTAATGGTGATACTCATGCCTGGCCTGCAGTACCAATGACCTGGGGCCGACCAGCAATGACCCGCATACTGAATACTGCCACACTGCCTAGTAGAGGTCAATCAGCAATGACCTGCATACTGAATACTGCCACACTGCCTAGTGGAAGCCAACCAGCAATGACCTGCATACTGAATACTGCCACCCTGCCTAGTAGAGGCCAACCAGCAATGACCTGCATACTGAATACTGCCACCCTGCCTAGTAGAGGCCAACCAGCAATGACCTGCATACTGAATACTGCCACCCTGCCTGGTGGAGGTCAATCAGCAATGACCCGCATACTGAATACTGCCACCCTGCCTGGTGGAGGTCAATCAGCAATGACCCGCATACTGAATACTGCCACCCTGCCTAGTAGAGGCCAACCAGCAATGACCCGCATACTGAATACTGCCACCCTGCCTAGTGGAAGCCAACCAGCAATGACCTGCATACTGAATACTGCCATCCTGCCTGGTGGAGGCCAACCAGCTAGGCCAAGCAGGGAGAAGTTTGTTTCATTATGAGATTACAGCTTTAGTTTTGTTTACAATCCTCTATTTTGATGCAGACCATATGAAAAACATCTGCCTACATGGAAAATGTCCTCAGTCCTTCTGTGCAGTGATACACATCCACAACAATCTACCAGGGCAGTGGTTCCACTTTTCAATCTCTCCTGCCTCTTGGATGACCTCAGTCTAGCCATCTTTATTACTATGGCATTTCCCCCTCTGTCTATCAACTGAAGCTAGTAATTGAAGTCACTCACGGACAGACACTCGCCAATGAGACTGTCCATGTTTGAAGACCAGTCTTTCCCTTGATGGTTGTTTTCTGACACTGTAATCTGGACCTGTTTATTGGACAGTTCTGATCATAGCACTGCAGTGTGATTTGTCCAGGGGACATGGGAAACAACATGTGTAAAGAGAGAAAATCACAGTGGTGTCTTTTTTTAACAAATTGTTTATCGCTAATTCTAAACGCAGACTTGTCTGAAACCTACCTTGAGAGAGTATTAGTGTGTGTGTCTCTAAGGAGTATATTTAATTAAACAGAGGGGATTTCAGCTAAACTATTTCATGTGATCATTAAGGAGATGTGGTTTATTTCCTGCAGGGTGGGAGGGAGAGGGGATTAAGCAGCTGTTTGAGATATGAAGTGTTAGCCTCCAGGCATTAAAACCTCCCCTGGGCCTCCCACCTTCAACAGTACAGAGACCTGCATACTGAATACTGCCACCCTGCCTGCTGGAGGCCAATCAGCAATGGCCTGCATACTGAATACTGCCACCCTGCCTGGTGGAGGCCAATCAGCAATGACCTGCATACTGAATACTGCCACCCTGCCTGCTGGAGGCCAATCAGCAATGGCCTGCATACTGAATACTGCCACCTTGCCTGGTGGAGGCCAATCAGCAATGGCCTGCATACTGAATACTGCCACCCTGCCTGCTGGAGGCCAATCAGCAATGGCCTGCATACTGAATACTGCCACCCTGCCTGGTGGAGGCCAATCAGCAATGACCTGCATACTGAATACTGCCACCTTGCCTGGTGGAGGCCAATCAGCAATGACCTGCATACTGAATACTGCCACCCTGCCTGGTGGAGGCCAATCAGCAATGACCTGCATACTGAATACTGCCACCTTGCCTGGTGGAGGCCAACCAGCAATGACCTGCATACTGAATACTGCCACCCTGCCTGCTGGAGGCCAATCAGCAATGACCTGCATACTGAATACTGCCACCCTGCCTGATGGAGGCCAATCAGCAATGACCTCCATACTGAATACTGCCACCCTGCCTGGTGGAGTCCAATCAGCAATGACCTGCATACTGAATACTGCCACCCTACCTGGTGGAGGCCAATCAGCAATGACCTGCATACTGAATACTGCCACCCTGCCTGGTGGAGGCCAATCAGCAATGACCTGCATACTGAATACTGCCACCCTGCCTGGTGGAGTCCAATCAGCAATGACCTGCATACTGAATACTGCCACCCTGCCTGGTGGAGACCAACCAGCAATGCCCTGCATACTGAATACTGCCACCCTACCTGGTGGAGGCCAACCAGCAATGACCTGCATACTGAATACTGCCACCCTGCCTAGTGGAAGCCAACCAGCAATGACCTGCATACTGAATACTGCCATCCTGCCTGGTGGAGGCCAACCAGCTAGGCCAAGCAGGGAGAAGTTTGTTTCATTATGAGATTACAGCTTTAGTTTTGTTTACAATCCTCTATTTTGATGCAGACCATATGAAAAACATCTGCCGACATGGAAAATATCCTCAGTCCTTCTGTGCAGTGATACACATCCACAACAATCTACCATGGCAGGGGTTCTACTTTTCAATCCCGCCCTGCCTCTTGGATGACCTCAGTCTAGCCATCTTTATTACTATGGCATTGCCCCCTCTGTCTATCAACTGAAGCTACCTAATACGTTCTACAGGCGTACTAGCAGGTTAATAACTATACATGAGGGATACATTTATCAACGGTGCAGCACTTACCAGGCCATCACAGTTGCTGAGAGCGACAGATGTGTCCCTGACGTTGGTGACCTCTCCTACATAAAAGCAGTCGCTCTCCAGTAGAGGCTCGTAGCGGGTCTGGTTGCCCTCCTCATGCCACTCCACTTTAGCTCCGGGGGCCACCAGCCTGGAGTTGAGGCGCAGGTGCAGGTGAAGCTCCCGGCCAAACACAGTGACGTTGTAGAAAAGTGTCTCCCTGTGCCTGGCGGTGCCCTCTCCTTCCTCCAGGTCTCCATGGCTGGGGTCTGAGGCGGCTGCAGCCTCCCTCCTCCAGCGTCTGTAGACCTGCTGGTGCTGGCTGTCCAGCTGAGGTGCGGAGACAGCACCTGAGAGGAAGCGGCCTTCTGCGTCAGTGTTCACAGGCCTCACCACCCCATATTCCCTCAGGACATGCTGCAGAGACTCTGTGTGCAAAGGGAGAGACAGTCACACACTGATCAATACACACACAATCATGCATAGGAGCTCAGATGCACACAGTCACACACGCACACATGCACGCACACACACACTGAAGCAGGTACAGCTTTGGTATCTAAATAGCATGGGTAAATAAATAAATATGCTGTGTCTCACTTGATAAACATGACATCATACAATGTGAATCTGTGAATAATATAGATCAGACATTTTACAGCCACAACTGACTTTGGTATATTCCCTACCATATCAAATAAACCACAGGCAACAAGAAACCTGGACAATAGGCCTATCAAACAGCGTTTTAAACTTCGGGGTGCCAATTGCCAAAGTGTTCACGCCCGTTCCCCGCGCGCAGATGAGCATGCGTTTTACACGGTAGTTAGGTAGGCAGACTATCATTCTTAAGTACTTTCAAATTCTATGTTTACAACAAGACTACGCAAGACTGTGTCCATCACTTCGTCGACTTCAGTTTAGGTTGGAAGCAGTGACCCACCCAGTAGGCGACGCAGGGAAGCACGCGTCAAGACAGTGTGATGCTCAAAGCTGTCAATTTGAAATAATCGAGGTGGTAATTAAATTAATTAAATTGAAGTGTCAAGTTTAATTTAATTCCAACCATTTATTTTACAAGTCAAAATGTATTATTATTCTCCAAATTATTATTTGGAGAGGTCGTTGTTGTTAGGGTAACTAATAGCCTAACTGCTGTAAAACTTCAATAAATTAGCAAATTCACGACTTATCAATAGTGCATGATGAATCTGCCATTGGAATGTTCTTTACATGCTGAATTTGAGCGCACGTAAACTGTGCTTGGATCCAAAATAAATGTGGAAAAAGTTGGTGTCATGCAAAAGAAAGGGAAACCTTACTGAGACACTGCATTGTTTTTAAACAAACTACAGTGCCTTACCAACTCCAGGATATTTCTGTTTCTGTAAAATATTATTGAACATTTCTGGGCTACGAAATAACCTCTGTGAAATTGACATGCATCAAGAGTCGAATCGTGATCAGATCATATTCTCAACGGTGGTGCCTAGGTTAAGCTTTACACAACTGTATAAAACGTAGCCTATAATATCACAAATCCCACATACCTATGCTATTGGATATATAAAGTCCATTCGCGTGAATTAGTTGCAGAAAAACAATAAAGAATGCAAATCCAGTCGTCACATCCATTGCAGGTCCGAAGAAAAAGACCGCACAGGATAGAGGCGGACTTTGAGTTTCTAGATAAACGATCTACCAGCCCCTAACCCTCCCGAATAGATCTTAAAGCTCTCTCTCTCTCTCGGTCTTTGATAGTGTTCACAGTGACAGCTGAAAAACATCCACTCTCTCAATTGCTATTACACGTCACATTCTCACTTACAGGGAACATTGATAACGATATAGCTCAAATATTTGCCCACTTTAAATCGATAACAAACTTTACAAATGGGCATAAGACATGTGGGAACCAGCACTTTCCATCACCCAATGACATTGCCTTTCCATGGTCTGTGGGGCATAACCTAATAATAATAATACTACTACTGCTACTAATACTACTACTGCTACTACTATTACTACTACTGCTACTACTACTGCTACTACTATTACTACTACTGCTACTACTACTGCTACTACTACTATCATTACTACTGGTACTATTACTACTGCTACTACTACTACTACTACTACTACTACTATTACTACTTATACCACTGCTACTACTACTAATACTGCTACTACTACTACTATTACTACTTATACCACTGCTACTACTGCTACTAATACTAATACTGCTAGTGTAACGGATGTGAAATGGATAGCTAGTTAGCGGTGGTGCGCGCTAATAGCGTTTCAATCGGTTACGTCACTCGCTTTGAGACCTTGAAGTAGTGGTTCCCCTGGCCGCGGCTTTTGTGGAGCGATGGGTAACGATGCTTCGTGGGTGACTGTTGTTGATGTGTGCAGAGGGTCCCTGGTTCGCGCCCGGGTCGGGGAGAGGGGACGGACTAAAGTTATACTGTTACACTACTACTGCTTCTACTACTGCTGCATCTACTACTACTAATACTACTGCTAATACTGCTTCTACTACTGCTACTATTATTACTACAGCTACTACTACTTCTACTAGCACTGTTACTGCTACTACCACTACTACTATAACATCTACGACTACTACTACAACTACTACTGCTACTGCTAGTACTACTACTGCAGCTACTACGATTACTACTACTACTGTTAGTACTGATACTACTGCTACTATTACTTCTATTACTACTACTGCTACTACTGTTACTACTAATACTACTGCTACTATTACTAATATTACTACTACTGTTATTACTACTATTACTTATATTACTACTGCTGATACTTCTGCTGATACTACTGCTACTACTAATTCTACTACAGCTACTGCTACTGCTGCTGCTACTACAAGTAGTAGTACTGTTACTGCTACTACAAGTAGTACTGTTACTGCTACTACTACTACTACTTATACTACTACTACTGCTTCTACTATTTTGTTTAACCTTTATTTAACTAGGCAAGTTAGTTAAGAACTCATTCTTATTTACAATGACGGCCTTCCGCCGACCAAACCTTAACCCGGACGGCGCTGGGCCAATTGTGCACCGCCCTATGGAACTCCCAATCACGGCCGGTTGTGATACAGCCTAGAATCGAACCAGGGTCTGTAGTGACTGAGATGCAGTTCCTTAGACCGCAGCGCCACTCGGGAGCCCAAGTGATATGATTAATACTACTGGTACTACCACTACTATTACTTTTACTGCTATTACTACTACTACTACTAGTACTACTACTGCTACTACCACCACCAATACTGCTACTACTACTATACTACTACTACTACTGCTACTACTGCTATTACTACTAATAATACTATTACTACTACTGCTACTACTACTGCTACTACTACTACCACCAATACTGCTACTACTACTACTGCTATTACTACTACTACTACTACTACTACTACTACTATTGCTACTTCTACTACTACTACTGCTATTACTACTACTGCTGCTACTACTACTGCTACTACCACTACTGCTGATAATAATAATAATAATAATAATGAATATGAATGCAATTTAGACAGATTGTTTTATCCAATGTGACTTACAGTCATGCATGCCTACATTTTAAGTACGGATGGTCAGGGGCAAATGCAACCCACTATCATGGCGTTGCAAGCACCTTGCTCTACCATCGGAACTACAGACTAGAGGACCACTTCCACTGCTATTGCTACTACTACTACTACCACTGCTACTACTACTGTTACTACTACTAATAATAATAATACTGCTACTTCTGCTGCTACTACTACTGCTACTACTGCTGCTACTACTTCTGCTACTGCTACTACTACTACTGCTACTACTAGTACTACTACTGTTGCTACTACTACTACTGTTACTACTACTAATAATAATAATACTGCTACTTCTGCTGCTACTACTACCTCTACTGCTACTACTACTACTGCTATTGCTACTACTACTACTACTACTAATAATAATAATAATAATAGTAATAATAAATGCCATTTAGACAGACACTTTCATCCAATGTGACTTACAGTCATGCATGCTTACATTTTAGGGGGAAATGTAAATCACTATCCTGGCGTTGCAAGCTCCATGCTCTACCAACTGAGCTACAGACTAGAGGACTGCTTAACAGTGTCCCTAGGGAGGTCACTATTCTAGAGGAGTGACATGGGCTCAGGAGGCTGGCCCTAGACTGGGGGACTCCAAGCCCATGGAGCAGGGAGATGGCTGGTCCTAGACTGGGGGGCTCCAAGCCCATGGAGCAGGGAGGAGGCTGGCCCTAGACTGGGGGGCTACAAGCCCATGGATCAGGGAGGAGGCTGGCCCTAGACTGGGGGGCTCCAAGCCCATGGAGCAGGGAGATGGCTGGTCCTAGAATGGACCACATAGATATCCAGAAACATCCAACTCCATTATGTCAGCTGTCCCCCACCTCACATGCTCCATCCACACAGCCAAGGGGGGCTATGTCTTCCACTCCATCATCCAACACTTACCCCTGAGACCAACCCAGGCTGTCTGCAAGTTGTATTACTTGTGATTTGGCCACCAAAGCCCTAAACTCTCCTGGCCACTGATGGATTGTTTGGGATAGAATCATAAATGAATCAATTACCCAGGTGGTTTTCCAGACTTACATCAGTGATGTTCAGATGCACGGTCTTCCTACAGCCCACGTTGCAGCCACTGGGGCTGACACTGTTCACCCATGGCACCTTAGGGAAACTACACCCGGAAAAAATGTAAATGCAACAATTTTAAATAATTTACTGAGTTACAGTTCATATAAGGAAATCAGTCAATTGAAATAAATAAATTAGGCCCTAATTTATGGATTTCACATGACTGGGAATACATATATGCATGGATTAGAAAACCAGTCAGTATCTGTTGTGACCACCATTTTCCTCATGCAGTGCGACACATCTCCTTCGCATAGATTTGATCAGGCTGTTCATTGTGGCCTGTGGAATGTTGTCCCAGTACTCTTCAATGGCTGTGCGAAGTTGCTGGATATTGGTGTGAACTGGAACACGTTGTCGTACATGTCGATCCAGAGCATCCCAAACATGCTCAATGGGTGACATGTCTGGTGAGTATGTAGGCAATGAAAGAACTGGGACATTTTCAACTTCCAGGAATTGTGTACAGATCCTTGCGACATCGGGCCATGCATTATCATGCTGAAACATGATGGCGATGGCGACAGATGAATGGGCCTCAGGATATCATCACGGTATCTCTGTGCATGCAAAATGCAATTGGGTTCGTTGTCCGGAGCTTGTGCCTGCCCATACCATAACCCCACCGCCATCATGGGGCACTAGGTTCACAAAGTTGACATCAGCAAACCACTTGCCCACACAACGCCATACACGCTGTCTGCCATCTGCCCGGTACAGTTGAATCCAGGATTCATCCGTAAAAAGCACGCTTCTCCAGCGTGCCAGTGGCCATCGAAGGTGAGCATTTTGCCCACGGAAGTTGGTCACGATGCCAAAATGCAGCCAGGTCAAGACCCTAGTGAGGACAATGAGCACACAGATGAGCTTCCCTGAGACTGTTTATGACAGTTTGTGCAGTAATTCTTCGGTTGTGCGAACGCACAGTTTCATCAGCTGTGCGGGTGGCTGGCGATCCTGCAGGTGAAGAAACTGGATGTGGAGGTCCTGGGCTGGCGTGGTTACATGTCGTCTGCGGTTGTGAGACTTGTTGGACGAACTGCCAAATTCTCTAAAACAACGTTGGAGGCGGCTTTTGGTAGAGAAATTAACATTACATTCTCTGGCAACAGCTCTGGTGGACTTTCTTGCAGTCAGCATGCCAATTGCATGATCCCTCAAAACTTGAGATATCTGTGGCATTGTGTTGTGTGACAAAACTGCACAGTTTAGAGTGGCCTTTTATTGTCCCCAGCACAAGGTGCACCTGTGTTGTAATCATGCTGCTTAATCAGCTATTTGATATGCCACACCTGTCAGGAGGATGGATTATCTTGGCAAAGGAGAAATGCTCACTAACAGGGATGTAAACAAATGTGTGCACAATATTTTAGAGAAATACGTTTTTTTTTGTGCGTATGGAAAATTTCTGGGATCTATTATTTCAGCTCATGAAACATGGGACTAATACTTTACATGTTGCATTTTTATCGTTGTTCAGTAATATTTCACGTTGAGTTGAAAATAGCTTTCAATGGTTTAGAAAAATTATGGTGAATTACTTTTTCGTTTGAATTATGACAGTAATCAACATACAGTAGAACTGCTATTCCCCCACTCCAAAATATGTGACGTGTCACCCAAGCAGACAAACCATCTCTTCTTATTACAGGTGTAGAATTTTAATTGGATCACCTTATTGCAGGAGAACTTCCCTGAAATTGTCACGTCCTGACCATAGTGCTTATGTGTTTTGCTTGTTTTAGTGTTGGTCAGGACGTGAGCTGGGTGGGCATTCTATGTTGTGTGTCTAGTTTGTCTGTTTCTGTGTTCAGCCTAATATGGTTCTCAATCAGAGGCAGCTGTCAATCGTTGTCCCTGATTGAGAATCATATATAGGTGGCTTGTTTTGAGTTGGGATTTTGTGGGTGGTTGTTTTCTGTGTCAGTGTTTGTGCCACACGGGACTGTGACGGTTAGTTTGTTTTGTTATTTTGTAATTGTATATTGTTTTCATGTTATTAAATCATGGAAACTTACCACGCTGTACATTGGTCCTCCGATCCTTCTCGCCTCTCCTCGTCCGATGAGGAGGACGAAATAGACTGCCGTTACAGAACCACCCACCTAACCCGGACCAAGCAGCGTGGCAACGGGCAGCAGCGACAGCAGCAGCGGTACCAGGAGGAATGGACATGGGAGGAAATTCTAGACGGTAAAGGACCCTGGGCAGAGCCAGAGGAGTGTCGCCGCCCCAAAGCGGAGCTGGAGGCAGCAAAAGCGGAGAGGCGGCATTATGAGGCGCTAGCAAGGCAGAGCGGCTGGAAGCCCGAGAGGCTCACCCAAAAATTTATTGGGGGGGGGGGGGGGGGGCTAAAGGGGAGTGTGGCGAAATCAGGTAGGAGACCTGCGCCAACTTCCCGTGCTTACCGTGGAGTGAGAGGGCGTCGTACTGGTCAGACACCGTGTTATGCGGTGGAGCGCATGGTGTCCCCAGTACGCGTGCTTAGCCCAGTGCGGGCTATTCCACCTCGCCGCACTGGTAGGGCTAGGTTGGGCATCGAGCCGGGTGTCATGAAGCCGGCCCAACGCATCTGGTCTCCAGTGCGTCTCCTCGGGCCGGCGTACATGGCACCAGCCTTACAAATGGTGTCCCCGGTTCGCCAGCATAGCCCAGTGCGGGCTATTCCACCTCGCCGCACTGGCAGGGCTACCGGGGACCATTCAACCAGGTAAGGTTGGGCAGGCTCGGTGCTCACGAGCTCGTGTACTCCTTCACGGTCCGGTATATCCGGCGCCACCTTCCCGCCCCAGCCCAGTACCATCAGTGCCTACACCATGCACCAGGCTTCCAGTGCGTCTCCAGAGCCCTGTTCCTCCTCCACGCACTCTCCCTGTGGTGCGTGTCTCCAGCCCAGTACCTCCAGTTCCGGCACCACGCACTAAGCCTCCTGTGCGTCTCCAGAGCCCTGTACGCACTGTTCCTGCTCCCCGCACTAGCCTTGAGGTGCGTGTCTCCAGTCCGGTACCACCAGTTCCGGCACCACGCACCAGGCCTACTGTGCGCCTCAGCAGGTCAGAGTCGGCCGTCTGTCCAACGCCGCCTGCACTGCCTGCCTGCCCAGCGCAGTCTAAACTGCTTGCCTGCCCAGCGCCGTCTGGGCTGCCTACCTGCCCAGCGCCATCTGGGCTGCCTGCCTGCCCAGCACCGTCTGAGCTGCCTGCTTGCCCAGCGCCGTCTGAGCCATCCGTCTGCCCAGCGCCGTCTGAGCCATCCGTCTGCCCAGCGCCGTCTGAGCCATCCGTCTGCCCAGCGCCATCTGAGCCGCCCGTCTGTCCCGAGCCGTCAGAGCCGCCCGTCTGTCCCGAGCCGTCAGAGCCGTCCATCAGTCAGGAGCCGCTAGAGCCGTCCGTCAGTCAGGAGCCGCCAGAGCCGCCAGCCAGTCAGGAGCCGCCAGAGCCGCCAGCCAGTCAGGAGCCGCCAGAGCCGCCAGCCAGTCAGGAGCCACCAGAGCCGCCAGCCAGTCAGGAGCCGCCAGAGAGTCAGGAGCTGCCAGAGCCGCCAGCCAGTCAGGAGCTGCCAGAGCCGCCAGCCAGTCAGGAGCTGCCAGAGCAGCCAAAATGTCCATTAATTATAATCCACATAGTAACTCTCATTTCCTGTTGCTGCAGGATTATTTTCCTGCTGAAGCAAACTGGGTCAAATTAAGATCCTACATTTGTACATGTGAAGATGTGGCCACTGTAGCCTTTAAAATATACTTTCCATGCCTTTACAATCTCCATCATATTATGTGACGGTGCGGTATAAATTCAATGCTACTACGCACATGGCTCACATGGCAGGCCATATTCAGTTATCTTCCACCGCAGATCATTTTCGATGGGCCCCTGAAAGGAAATTCATTGAAAGGTGCGGACACCAAGTTCATAGAATGATAAGATAAATCTCTTCATGACCATTGGATTGTTGGAAATAAGAATTTAATTGTGAATTGTGTGTCAAATTCAGCACAACTGTTCTAAAGGAAGTGAACAAGATGCCATGTATCTGTCATTGTATATCCACCCCAGCCATGTCCGTTGGCTGTGATGTGTGCTTTCCATCCTCACACAATTCTAGGATTATGTGAACCCGAGGTTGTCTGCGTGGCACAACTATGTTAGCCTACTGAGCTAAAGCCTTGGCATTTGCTCAAGGAGTTAACCTAAGTCTTCAGGTCTCAGGCACGGGTTACTCATCACACAGCGTGGTTCATCGAACCATCTCGTTACACAATGACGAGCTACAACCAACAAGATGAGAATAAGGCCTCCATATGATGTGCATCACCTCATGTCCCTCATCCTGCCAAATGAGGGATCGTGTATTTTTAAATGATTAATATTTGACACTGTGGGCAGTTGTCTGACTGCCTCTACAGTATGTTAGTTGAAAAGTGTGTTTGTAAAAGCAGATGGTCATGTATATTAATACTTGCTATAATACCGAACCCCAGAGGCATATTCCCATATGCAGGAATATGTTCCTTTAACCCCTGCCTCTGTAATTTGCTCACTCATCATTATTCGCAATTAATTCAGGATTATGCATAATCATGGTAGCATCCACATTAATGTAGAAGAGTTTAGAAACATTCTATTCTTATTTACAATAAAAGTGACTCCAAAATTACAAAGTACATTATTTACCATTAATTTCTATTGGGCACAAAATAATCTGAAAACACAACCAAAACAAACAACAAATGCATCCAACAAGTTTGTAGAGTCAAGCTTGATGTAATCATTATGTGCTAGGAATATGTGCCCGAATACTAATCTTTTGGCTACTTTAATACACGTAAGTGAATTTGTCCCAATACTTTTGGTCCCTTAAAATGGGAGGAATATTTACAGAAAGTGCTGTAATTTCTAAACAATTCACCCGACATGGATGATTATACCCTCATATTAATGCTGACAGTCTGCACTTTAACCTCATCGTCATTGTATCATTTCAAATCCAAAGTGCTGGAATACAGAGCCAAAACAACAAACATGTCACTGTCCTAATAATTACACTGGATGTTTCCTAGTAGTGTCATGATCAGCCTAAGCTCTCTAGTTTAATACCAAACCTCACAAACCAATTGTTGCCCTTAGAATGGTTTGATTTCAAAAACTAAAAAACAGGAGCATTAATCCGTCTCTTTATTATAAAATCAATATTCGGCCTTGATTGACCACTGTGCACTGGACTTTAACCCAACTGGGGGATAGATGCCCAAGCTACAGTCTCATGGAGAGAGAGAGACCCTCTAGTGGGACTTGTAACTGTTGTGTGCTCTTTATTAAGAAGGGCTGCAGTTGTATAACTGCTGGCCCACAACTGGAGCGCCGCCTAGTCTGAGTGTCCTGCCAGGCCGTGTGTTTCCCATTTACTCTCCTATTCCCTCCATTCGTCTCTTCTTCCATCCCTCTCTCCCTCTCTCCCTGCTCCCCCAGAAAAGCTCAGCACTAGCCTGGAACGGGCCCTGCACATCACATCCCTGCAGAGGCCGCGGCTGGTTCACATGCGTGGGTGGGCAGGCGGACTAACTGACAGACACATGCAATAGGATACACGTGCACTAACACTGGAGAGCACACGTCCACAGATACATGCATACGTATTTGTGCACTGCGCTTACTATAATCTTTTTATGGGGTTATATTCCGTTAGAATAGCTACATCTAAAATGATGAGTCCAAATTTGAGATTTTTAGTTCCAACCGCCGTGCCTTTGTGAGACGCAGAGTAGGTGAACGAATCATCTGGTTTGGGATGAGTTGGACCGCAGAGTGAAGGAAAAACAGCCAACAAGTGCTCAACTCCTTCAAGACTGTCGGAAAAGCATTCCAGGTGAAGCTGGTTGAGAGAATGCCAAGAGTGTGCAAAGCTGTCATCAAGGCAAAGGGTGGTAACTTTGAAGAATCTCAAATATAAAATATATTTTGATTTGTTTAACACTTTTTTGGTTACTACATGATTCCATATGTGTTATTTCATAGTTTTGATGTCTTCACTATTACTCTACAATGTAGAAAATAGTCAAAATAAAGAAAAACCCTTGAATGAGTAGGTGTGTCCAAACTTTTGACTGGTACTGTATATGTACTGTCTGGCATTGATGAACGTGCTATATTATTTATCTTCTCCCTAAATTGAATTACAGAAGCCAATACAGAGTCATGAATAACAAGGCACGGTATGTTGACATAGAGAAAAGCTCTTCAAGTGAAGACGAACCACTGCAGGTCTGAGCAGTAAAGCATGGTACAAGCCGCGCTGCCATTACCGCATGCTAACACCTTGACAACGTAAACTATACCAGGTTCAGACACTACTTCTCTGTCAGCTCACTAAGCTGATTGGCTAACTCCCAGGAAGTGGTAGTCTGCTGCAGTATGTGATTGGTTCTCACTGTAGGTCCAGAAGGCCCACAGGGCTTCCCTGGTGTCTGTTGTTAGTTAATTAGTCTTCACGCAGATGTAAAAGGCAGAAAACAACATAGCAGAACGATGCAGAGCATCCTCTCCCCCCTCTCCTCCTCTACTCTCCCCTCCCCTCATCCTCCTCCCCCTCGCCTCCTCTCCTCTCCCCCTCTCCCCTTCTCTCATCCCCCTCCTCCTCTCCTCCTCCTCCTCTCCCCTCCTCTCATCCTCCTCCCTCCTTGCCTTTTCCTCCTCTCCTCCTCCTCTCCCCCTCCTCCTCTCCCCTCTTAGAGTATGTGAAGATGTAATGAATTGAGAAAGATAGATTGGTCCTGTGATAGTCTGAGAGCTAAGCAGAAACAGCATGTGATCCTTGCTGGCAAAATGTGCCAAGCGTGCTGTCTCCAATTCCATGATCAAAGCAGTTGAAATGTTGGACAGGAATGAAGTGGAATGGAAAGGAATGGAACGTTGCAATGAAGAGTTGAACTATCACCGGGATTTACCAGAACAGTTTGTTTTCACAGCTAGTTTTAACACCAGAGCAGCAGACCTGTAAGGCCAAATTGAAGAAATAAACCCTGAAAAATCCCTCAATAAATACAGAGCATTCAGAAAGTATTCACACCCCTTGACCTATTCCACATTTTGTTCTGTGACTGCCTGAATTCAAAATGTATAAAAATGTCTCACCCATCTACCCATAATGACAAAGTGAAAACATGTTTTTACAAATATTTGCACATTTATTGAACATGAAATATAGAAATATCTAATTTACAAAAGTATTCACACCCCTGAGTCAATACATGTTAGAATCACCTTTGGCAGCGACTACAGCTGTGAGTCTTTCTGGGTAAGTCTCTAAGAGCTTTGCACATCTCGATTGTACAATATTTGCCCATTATTTTTTTCAAAATGTTTCAAGCGCTGTCAAATTGGTTATTGATCATTGCTAGACAATCTTTTTCAAGTCTTTCCAAAGATTTTCTAGCAGATTTAAGTCAAAACTGTACCTCGGCCACTCAGGAACATTGACTGTCTTCTTGGTAAGCAACTCCAGTGCAGATTTGGCCTTGTGTTTTAGGGTTTTCTCCTGCTGAAAGGTTAATTAATCCCCCACTGTCTGATGGAAGCAGATTGAACCAGGTTTTCCTCTAGGATTTTGCCTGTGCTTAGATCCCTTTTGTTTATTTTTTATGCTGAAAAACTCCCCAGTCGTAACGATTACAAGCATACTCATAACATGATGCAGCCACCACTATGCTTTAAAATATGTAGAGCGGTACTCAGTACTGTGTTGTATTGGATTTGCCCCAAACATAACACTTTGTATTCTGGTCAAAATGTAATTGCTTTCCCACATTTGTAGTATTATTCCTTCCTCTGCGGAAACTGAGTTAGGAAGGACTCCTGTATCTTGTAGTGACTGGGTGTATTGATACACCATCCAAAGTGCAATTAATATTTTTTTTTTTACCCATCTACCAATAGGTGCCCTTTTTTGCAAGGCAATTGGAAAACCTCCCTGGTCTTTGTGGTTGAATCTGTGTTTGAAATTCACTGGTCGACATACAGATTTTAATTTAATTTAAATTTATTTTACCTTTATTTAAGAACAAACTCTTATTTTCAATGACGGCCTAGGAACAGTGGGTTAACTGCCTTGTTCAGGGGCAGAAAGACATATTTTTTACCGATCTTGCAACCTTTCGGTTACTAGTCCAACGCTCTAACCACTAGGCTACCTGTCGCCCCAGATAATTGTATGTGTGGGGTAGAGAGATGAAGTAGTCATTCAAAAGTCATGTTAACACTATTACTGCACACAGTCACACAGAGTGAATTCTTGCAACTTATTATGTGACGTGTTAAGCACATTTTTACTCCTGAACTTATTTAGGTTTGCCATAGCAAAAGGGTTGAATACTTATTGACTTAAAACATTTCAGATTTTCATTTTAATTCATTTGTAAACATATCTAAAAACATAATTTCACTTTGACATTATGGGGTATTGTGTGTAGGCCAGTGACAAAAAAAAATCTAAATGTAATCCATTTTAAAGTCAGGCTGTAACGAAAAAGTCAAGGGGTGTGAATACTTTCTGAAGGCATTGTAGAGGGGTTCTTATTATTATAAAATAACGATAAACACGTTGATCCAACATCCCCTCCCCACAATAGTTCTGGCCACCGAAAGATCCACATAGACAAGACCTACCAATAATAACTAGAGATGATGTAGTTCATCGTTATGCGTAAGCAACACATAACAGCTTATCTAGACACAAACCACTTCCACTGGTAAATATCCATGTCACTTTCTATGAAAATCCTTTCACCGAAATTGACGTCAATGCATGACTATAAGTGAAAATGTGTATTGACTTAAGTGGAAGTTACTCCACTACAGCCTCTCTGTCACATTGCATACTCTCTACACTACAGCCTCTCTGTCACACTGCATACTCTCTACACTACAGTCTCTCTGTCACATCGCATACTCTCTACACTACAGCCTCTCTGTCACACTGCATACTCTCTACACTACAGTCTCTCTGTCACATCGCATACTCTCTACACTACAGCCTCTCTGTCACATTGCATACTCTCTACACTACAGCCTCTCTGTCACATTGCATACTCTCTACACTACAGTCTCTCTGTCACACTGCATACTCTCTACACTACAGTCTCTCTGTCACATCGCATACTCTCTACACTACAGCCTCTCTGTCACATTGCATACTCTCTACACTACAGTCTCTCTGTCACACTGTATACTCTCTACACTACAGTCTCTGTCACATTGCATACTCTACACTACAGCCTCTCCCTCCAGGTGTCCCTACCTGCCCTGCCCTGGTCTAGCCCGCCACCTGCACAACACCAATGTCCTGGAGGGTCCTAGGCTATGATGAATGATAGCTTCTCTCTGGCTGTTTTGAGCGAAATCAACACAACTGAGACAAACTTCGGCAACTTTGAAACTCAGATTGATCTGGCTCACTGGAACGATATAGCTGCTCTGCAGTGCTGGAGATTAATATCAATGGGAATCGGTGGTGACAAAAATAGCAGCAATACAGAGGCGGGGAAAACCAAATCAATCTGCTACCTAAAAAGGGAGCTCTCTTTTTTAAATGAGTTTCAGGTGACATTGAGAGAGACTGATTATAGTATAGTGGATGCAAGGAGAAGCAGGCGGCGCTGTCCATGGTCGTTTACATCAAAACGTATCCCGACTGCGGCAACCCTCGTCAGGATCCATCTGTGACTCTGTGTGCGTGTTTGTTTGTGAGAGAGAGAGAGACTTAACTTGAAAACAATTATAAACTCCTCATTCTAACCTCCCAAAGTAGGCTGTCCTGAGGACAACAGTCAAACATGCTCCAAGACCAGGGAAAACACATGCTTAGCTATAGACCTGTAATGGGCACCGTCTTAAAGTTTCTGCATGCTCAATCCGACATCTGAAGTGGCCATACAGCATTTACTGCGATGCAGCCTCCGTAGATGTCAGGGATTTTATACTTCTTGCGTTTAGTGTTATTGTGAAGGAAGTTGTCAAGGAAGTGAGTTTGTGTTTATACAGGATGTACCGCCTCCATCTACCGTCAACCAATCATGTCAATGCGACGCTACGGAGTCCTCCACATTGTTACAACATTTGAGAGGTGCAGGATGATGCAGAACGGAGCTGGATTTGGCCTCTGCATGCCTCCAGAGGCTCTGCATTTGTGTCCCACCCTCCATACGAAGCCTCTGACTACATTTTCTGATAAAGCATAAATTGTCTTTTACCTCTTCCTCTGTTACCAGATGCAGAGGAGGCCAACCAATTGATCCATGCATCTGAATAATTTGTGATCTATAGACAATCTAACAATTTGAGATTGATTTTATTGGAGCTTGGGAGTGGAGACTTGTTTCATCGCATGCTGCAGCTCCACATGCTTCCCATTAAGGTCAGCGGTCAGCTTGCATGGTGAGGAGCTTGCAGCTTTAGCTCAACGATGTTTGGTTCTTGAGCAGAAAAGACAGACCACATGATCCAATTTCCAGTCCAGTGGTTAGTTTCCTGCAAGCGCTCTCCTTGGCTCCTCCAGGGCAGGGCAAAGGAGACGAGGCTGTATGGATCACAGATGATATCCCATCAAATTCAGCTACAGGAAAACGATCTGGCATTCCCATATCTATTCCCAGGTTTCCCAGAAATCCCGTTTGGCAGAATCCCAGAATCAGGGGGAAATAAGCAGGAAATCCGGAATTATGGGAAAGTTACCAGAATTTTGCAACTCTTGTTGTAATGATGGTGGGTTCTTCTTGGCTCTTGTTTTTAGCTGGAGGCAGGGTAGAGGCAGGATAGAGGGAGAATGGAGGCAGGATAGAGGGAGGATGGAGAGAGAGATGGGTTGAGGTTTTTCATCCAGTTCACTTATTTAAAACATATGCTACGTGGGTTTGATTCATCAGGGGTTTACGGTTTACTTTTAATTAGTCACATGCCCCTATTTTTCCCACTTTTACAGACACCAACAGACAAGCACTAGGCATAAACACTAGGCATAAACACTAGGCATAAGCACTAGACATAAGCACTAGGCATAAGCACTAGACATAAGCACTAGACATAAGCACTAGACATAAGCACTAGACGAAACATAGATTCAAACATATCTTCCTAAGTACAGCAACACAAAAGTAACCATGGCAGTTAAACTAAGCTGCCCTTGTCTGGTATCTATGGTATCGTCCCAGAGTTACTGGGGTGAACAGAGCTACTGTATCAGGCCGAGACAAGCGAGGACACGTCTAATACTAATGGACTCCATGGAAAATAGGACAGATGATTTACTATCAGGGCAGCCCCATGGCAGCAGAAAGCCTTTACAGAGTGATTTACAGCCTGCGCTCTTTCGCTCAAACAAAAATCAACGCTCCCTATTCATCAGACTGACATGGCCTGTCCTTGGAGTTGATTTGAAACACCTCAATCCACCGCCCTTGCTGGATGGATACAGGGGGGGGGGGGGGGGGGGTGCCACATCCCCAAAGGGGTCTGTCTGTCAGTCTGGAATCGTGTTGTCCGCAGGCGCTAATAACGGCCTTGACCCTAACCATACCCTCTGAAGCGCTAATAACGGCCTTGACCCTAACCATACCCTCTGAAGCGCTAATAACGGCCTTGACCCTAACCCAACCATCTGAATCTCTAATAGCGGCCTTGACCCTAACCCAACCATCTGAATCTCTAATAACGGCCTTGACCCTAACCCAACCATCTGAATCTCTAATAACGGCCTTGACCCTAACCCAACCATCTGAATCTCTAATAACGGCCTTGACCCTAACCCAACCATCTGAATCTCTAATAACGGCCTTGACCCTAACCCAACCATCTGAATCTCTAATAACGGCCTTGACCCTAACCCTACCTTCTGAGCTCTAATAACGGCCTTGACCCTACCCTCTGAAGCTCTAAAATCAGCATTAAAGGGATAGTTCACCCAAATTACAGAATGACATGTTGGTTTCCTTACGCATTCAATGGAAAAAGTCAAAGGGTGTGAATACTTTCTGAAGGCACTGTATGTACTCATTCATCACAAAACCAACTACTTTAATTATTTTTTTAATTGGAAAGATTAGCAAACTTAGGCATGACATGCCAGCAACAAAAGCTGACACTACAAATCCAAGTATATCTGACCAAATTATGAAAGACAAGCATAGTAATTTTCAATTCTGTAAAGTGAGTGAGGAAGAGGTGAAAAAGGTATTGTTGTCTATCAACAATGACAAGCCACCTGGGTCTGACAACTTGGATGGAAAATTACTCAAGATAATAGCGGACGGTATTGCCACTCCTATTTGCCGCATCTTCAATTGAAGCCTACTAGAAAGTGTGTGCCCTCAGGCCTGGAGGGAAGCAAAAGTAATTCTGCTATCTAAGAAGAGTAAAGCATCCTTACTGGCTCAAATATCTGACCTATCAACTTGTTACCAACCCTTAGTAGTCTTCTGGAGAAAAAAATTGTTTGACCTGATACAATGGTATTTTACAGTAAACAAATTGACAACAGACTTTCAGCTTAAGGAAGGACATTCAATAAACACTGCACTTACACATATGTAAAACAAGTATGATAAAAAGATTGTGGGGGCTGTTTGACAAAATCGATCATAGTCTGCTGCTGAAAAAACGTATGTGTTATGGCTTTACACCCTCTGCTATATTGTGGATAAAGAGTTACCTGTCAAAAAGAACACAGAGGGTGTTATTTAATGGAATCCTCTGCAAGATAATCCAGGAAGAATCAGGAATTCCCCAGGGCAGCTCTCTAGGCCCCTTACTTTTTTCAATCTTTACTTTACTAATCTTTACTATGCCACTGGTTTTGAATAAAGCTATATGTTATTTTATTGTGTTTATTTATGTATTTTTTTTACTTGAGTTAATTTAATAAATATTTTAAATCTATTTTCTTAAAACATTATTGGTTAAGGGCTTGTAAGTAAGCATTTCATGGTAAGTTCTACTACGCCTGTTGTATTCAGCACGTGACAAATACAATTTGATTTGATTTGAGATTGTTTCAGAATGGGTGGAAAGGAATAAGTCCTAAATATTTCAAAAAAGAAAGCATTGTATTTGAGACAAATCATTCACTAAACCCTAAAACTAAACTACATTTTGTAATGAATAATGTGGAAATTAAGCAAGTTGAGGTGACTAAACTGCTTGGAGCAACCCTGTATTGTAAAATGTCATGGTCAAAACATGTTGATACAACAGTAGCTAAGAGAGAAGTCTGTCCATAACAAAGCACTGCTCTGCCTTTTTAACAACACTATCAACAAGGCAGGTCCTACAGGCCCTAGTTTTGTAACACCTGGACTACTGTTCAGTCATGTGGTCAGGTGCCACAAAGAGGAACTTAGAATTACAATTGGCTCAGAACGGGGGAGCACGGCTGGCCCTTAAATGTACACGGGGAGCTAACATTAACGATATGCATGTCAATCTCTCATGGCTCAAAGTGGAGGAGAGACTGACTTCAACACTACTTCTTTTTGTAAGAAGCGTTGACAAGCTGAGTGCACCGAGCTGTCTGTTTAAACTAATAGCACACTGCTCGGAGATCCATGCATACTTCACAAGACATGTCACCAGAGGTCTCTTCACAATGCCCAAGTCCTGAACAGACTATGGGAGGCGCACAGTACTACATAGAGCCATGACTACATGGCTACTATTCAACTTCAGGTAACTGATGCAAGCAATAGAATCAGATTTAAAAAACAGATAAAAATACACCTTATGGAACAGCGCGGACTGTGAAGAGACACACACAGGTACAGGCACACGCATACTCACACAAATGCTAGCACTCTACACACACGTACATTGAAATAATGTTGTATGGAGGTATTATACATTTTGTATTGCCTTTGTATTGTTTGGACTCCAGGAAGAGTAGCTGCTGGATATCCTTAATAAATACAAATACAAAAGTACAAGTTATGACAGAAATCCATGCTTTGGTTTAGTTTCCCTGGCACTGTTTCTAAATGCTAACATTTTATAATTCATGACACAAATCCCATTCAAGTCATGGGACCAACATTAGCAGTTTTTGTGCATAATGTCCAAATCATTCAAAAGTATCTGACATTGATTGTGAAGTTCACCAATAAATCATATGAACATCATGCGTGAAAAATGCTAATATCGGTCCCATGACGAATAGGATTTGTGCCACAAATGCTAAAACGTTAGCATTTGGAAAGAGTGCCTACCACTGTCAGGGAAACTAAACCATAGCTGATTGCTGTCAAACCTTGTACATTTGTATTTTGTATTTGTATTTATTAGGAATCCCCATTAGATGCTGCCAAGGCAACAGCTACTCTTCCTGGGGTCCAAACACATTAAAAAAACTTACATTACAATATAAACAAAAGATAAAACAGTATCACATCATATAACATTATTACACCACTTCATATCTACAATACAAAATGTATAATACCTTAGAAAGTGTTATAATTTACTAAAAATGTACTAATAAAAAACATAAATACCTTATTTACATAAATATTCAGACCCTTTGCTATGAGACTCGCAATTGAGCTAAGGTGCATCCTGTTTCCATTGATCATCCTTGAGATCTTTCTTCAACTTAGTACAACTGTGGTAAATTAAATTGATTGGACATGATTTGGAAAAAAACACACTTGTCTTTATAAGGTCCCACAGTTGACAGTGCATGTCAGAGCAGAAACCAAGCCATGACATTGAAGGAATTGTCCGTAAAGCTCTGAGACAGGATTGTGTCGAGGCACAGATCTGGGGAAGGGAACCAAAAAATGTCTGCAGTATTGAAGGTCCCCAAGAACACAGTGGGCTCCATCATTCGTAAATGGAAGAAGTTTGTAACCACCAAGACTCTGCCCAGAGCTGGCTGCCTGCTCCAGAGCGCTCAGGACCTCAGACTGAGGCAAAGGTTCACTCTCCAACAAGCCAAGCACTCAGCCAAGTGCTAAGCACTCAGCCAAGACAACGCAGGAGTGGCTTCAGGTCAAGTCTTTGAATGTCCTTGAGTGCCCTAGCCAGAGCCCGGACATGAACCCGATCAATCCAGCATGACTTTTGCTGCGTTCTTAACAACTGGAAACTCGGAACTGGGAAATCTCAGACTTCAGTGAGTTCAAGACAACTGGGAACTCTGAAAACAACCGTGCTCCGACTGGGAAAACTTTGAACGGTCACCCAACTCGGAATTCCAAGTCGGAAACTCGGGCCTCTTTCTAGGGCTCCGGCCTGAAGATCACTGACGTCATGATTCAACCTTGTTTTCTCGAGTTCCCAGTTGTCTTGAAAGCACCATAAATCCAGAGAATGACAAAGTTTCATGACAAAATTTGCCCACAAGAAGGACCGCCGCACCACCTTCCTGCTGCTAGGACAGCTTTATGTAGGCTCTAACAGTTTGTGGGCACCGTTTGTCACCGTTATAGTGCAATTAATGTACTGTTAAGTTTTGTTTTGTGTTGTGCAGAGGCTTTGCTGGCATGCATAAAAACAAGAAAATGGTTGAGTTTGCCCCACCAAGATTGACATGCTAAAATCGCCACTGTAACCCTCGCAGACGACATCCTAAGCCACGTCATCAGAGCATGTGCATACCAGTTGGCTGGAGTGTTTAAATACATATTAAATCTCTACCTATTCCAGTCTGTTGTACCCACTTGCTTCAAAATGTCCACCATTGTTCCTGTACCCAAGAAAGTGAAAGTAACTGAACTAAATGACTATCGCCCGTAGCACCCACTTCTGTCATCATGAAGTGCTTTGAGAGGCTAGTAAAGGACCATATCACCTCCATCTTACCCGATACACACTACAATTCACATATCGCCCCAACAGATCCACTGACGACGTAATCGCACTGCACACTGCCCTATCCCACCTAGGCAAGAGAAATACCTATGTAAGAATGTTGTTCATCGACTACAGCTCAGCATTCAACACCATAGTGCCCTCCAAGCTCACCACTAAGCTCAGGGCCCTAGGTCTGAACCCCTCCCTGTGCATCTTGGTCCTAGACTTCCTGATGGGCCGACCGCAAGTGAAGGCAGGCAACAACACCTCCACCACCCTGATCCTAGACACAGGCTGCCACAGGGGTGTGTGCTTAGTCCTCTCCTGTGCTCCCTACTCACCCATTACTGCGTGGCCATACGTCTCCAATGCAATCACTTTTTATGTACTGGAAGTTGGTTACTGGAAGTTCAACATGGCACCTCATGGCAAAGAACTCTCTGAGGATCTGAAAAAAAGAATTGTTGCTCTACATAAAGATGGGCTGGGCTATAAGAAGATTGCCAAGACCCTGAAACTGATAAACCCTGAAACTGAGCTGCAGCACGGTGGCCAAGACCATACAGCGGTTTAACTGGACAGGTTCCACTCAGAACAGGCCTCGCCATGGTCGACCAAAGAAGTTGAGTGCACATGCTCAGCGTCATATCCAGAGGTTGTCTTTGGGAAATAGACGTATGAGTGCTGCCAGCATTGCTGCAGAGGTTGAAGGGGTGGGGGGGTCAGCCTGTCAGTGCTCAGACCATACGCCGTACACCGCATCAAATTGGTCTGCATGGCTGTCGTCCCAGAAGGAAGCCTCTTCTAAAGATGATGCACAAGAAAGCCCGCAAACAGTTTACTGAAGACAAGCAGATTACTGGAACCATGTCCTGTGGTCTGATGAGACCAAGATAAACTTATTTGGTTCAGATGGTGTCAAGCGTGTGTGGCGGCAACCATGTGAGGAGTACAAAGACAAGTGTGTCTTGCCTACAGTCAAGCATGGTGGTGGGAGTGTCATGGTCTGGGGCTGCATGAGTGCTGCCGGCACTGGGGAGCTACAGTTCATTGATGGAACCATGAATGCCAACATGTACTGTGACATACTGAAGCAGAGCATGATCCCCTCCCTTCGGAGACTGGGCCGCAGGGCAGTATTCCAACATGATAACGACCCCAAACACACCTCCAAGACAACCACTGCCTTGCTAAAGAAGCTGAGGGTAAAGATGATGGACTGGCCAAGCATGTCTCCGGACCTAAACCCTATTGAGCATCTGTGGGGCATCCTCAAACGGAAGGTGGAGGAGTGCAAGGTCTCTAACATCCACCAGCTCCGTGATGTCGTCATGGAGAAGTGGAAGAGGACTCCAGTGGCAACCTGTGAAACTCTGGTGAACTCCATGCCCAAGAGGGTTAAGGCAGTGCTGGAAAATGATGGTGGCCACACAAAATATTGATACTTTGGGCCCAATTTGGACATTTTCACATAGGGGTGTACTCACTTTTGTTGCCAGCGGTTTAGACATTAATGGCTGTGTGTAGAGTTATTTTGAGGGGACAGCAAATTTACACTGTTATACAAGCTGTACACTCACTACTTTACATTGTAGCAGTGTCATTTCTTCAATGTTGTCACATGAAAAGATATACTCAAATATTTACAAAAATGTGAGGGGTGTACTCACCTTTGTGATATACTGTATATATATATATTTTGGCCTCTGACATTGCTCGTTCTGATATTTCTTAATAAAAAAAATTCTGGATTATGTGTGTTTTGTTTTTTATTGCTAGGTATTACTGCACTGTTATCGCTGCACCTGCAAATCTGTGTACGCAACCAATAAACTTTGATTTGTCTGCATTGGCATTCTTGACCCAAACCAACCGTGGACCGTAATCTCCCAATAATCTGAAGCCATGTAATTTGAGGAAAAGCTGAACAGTGACATTACTAACATAGGGAGAGTGCTTTCTGGGAAAAAGATAAATGTGCAATCCACTAACTTTGGCTCATGGTATTGGTGTTTCAAGGTGAATGAACCTCAGCACAGGCCAGAGAGGCAGATAGGTGTCAGTACTCCCACAGACAGCTCTCGTAGAGCACTGTGCAACAATAACATTTGTACCAAACTATGCCACTATTGGCCTTGAGATGCAAACTTGATTTTCTACTTTATAGATTTACAAAAGTTTTTTTCTAAATGTTTTCTAATAAAACCATTTTATCTCCTGGGAATGTTAGAAAAAAATAAAACTTTAGCCAAGCACTCCTTCACCAGCCATGTACAGCTCCACCAGAGGCAATCTGTGTTTCTGTGGGCCAACGGCATGCTCCAGTGAGAACATTCCTTGGTTTGCTGAGCGGAATCTGTCCTTATCAAGACTAATGGCAGCGTTGATTAACTACACAGAGCTGGAATCAAACTGTTGCTCTGTGCTGAAGGGCTTAATGCTAGCAGCTCTAAACTCGCTCTCTGAGCCTCTCCTCATACCAATCTGGCAAGTAGATCAAAGTGGCAGTTCCCCAGCTCGAGTACTGACAATACTAACTGTTCTGGTGACAGAATGACATGCCAGAGACAAGGCAAGAGAGAGTGTTGAGCGCGTGCCAATTGTGAGGACCTGCTAATGGATTGATTTCACGCAGTTTACAGCAAAGCCATTAGTAACATCTGCTGTGAATGTTCCCCTGGGTATAGGAAATAACCCCCTCTCTCCTAGCATGGAGAAGGGGCTGGGTCTAGAGCTGATATCAAGTTCCTACTCGCATACCCCTCCCAAGAAATGTAGTTGTCTCTTTACATTTCTTGGCCCCTCCTCCCAGCTTGCCTCCTAACCCACAGCAACAGATGCTGCTCAGACAGAAGACAATGCCGATGCAGCAGCTACAATCAGTAGTCTCTCTCGCCAGACTCAGGGAGATACAGCGGCCATCTGTGAGAAGAAACAACAGTCGATACAGAGATTCATCTGGGATCCAGTTGAGTATCACATCCACAAGACAGAACCTCGATCTATATATTCAACCGTGTCCAGATAAAACAGTCTTTCATCTTTTCCCGAACATGCTGAGTTATTGGAAATCAAACCATTCATAAACCACCTGAAATCAGATTGAACTTTCTAACCGATGGTACATAGACACCATCTGCTGGCTGACTGTCACGATTTTCTGATTGGAGAAATCCCCTCTGTGGGATCTAATAGGAGAAACAATTCACTGCTTATTTATCCAGACTGTTGCACTGCATGTTCCTGAAGGGAATGTTGTTAAATATAAGTTGAGATGTACCTTGAAATAGTCTCCCAATGTCACGCCTGTCCCCATAGGGATCTGCAACTAGAACAAGACATAACTCACATTACCAGAGTCACAGATTCACTCCGGTGTACAACACACAAGTGTTGTAGTCAAGTCACTGAACTCAAGTCCCTAGCATTCAAGTCGTTCAAGTCCAAGTGTTGAGTCACGAGTCCCTTGGTAGCGCTAAAAGCTGCAGTCCAACGATCTCTGAAGCTACAGTATATTTCGATATGTATACAGCTAAGCAACGTTAGACTGCTAATACAGCAGCTATCCAAACATCTGCTGTTGTAGCTAGTATGTTGAATTATGCAAGGGAGGGAGATTCTGACAAATACCGGTCAAGTCATGAGTCATGAAAATCGTGACTTGAGTCTGAATCCTGGACTCAAGTACTGCAACACACAAATACAATACACATAGATTTAAAACAGATATAGCATTTATTTTCAACCAGAAATAGGAAAAATACAGAGGTTTAAAGGAAGCAAACGGACCCAGTTATAAACAACTAGTGAAACAAACTGACCCAGTTATAAACAACTAGTGAAGCGAACCAAGAAAACTGGAGGATGACATGGTAAACAATTTCACTTTACATAATATGTATTTAATTGTTTAATTAAAAACAGCTGCCATTATGTTGTGTGTGTGTATATATATATTATTATTGTTTAAACATTGTGCAAGTTTGTTGCTGGTATTCCATAAAAATGGTCAACAAGAGTTGGTCCAGTGCATTACCTCTATACAGTTCTTCCCTTTCAGCTGGCCACAAGCCTAACCACTGCATTTCTACCTCTACTTTCAGAAAGAAAGGTAAATGGATTGGGAAATAGCATGGAAAAGACGACAAAAATGGAAAAGACAGGGATATTGTAATTTCTGCCAAATACTTCTGCAAAAGCATTACAAACTGGAAACTCGTGCAAAAAGTTGAGTTTAAAGCATTATTATTGGCATGTTCTGGTCAACTATTCATAAGGACGGATGAGGCGCGCCACAAATCTGTCAGTCGCATCAAATTCATATTCTGCCAATGACGGTGGTGGCCATACACGCACCGGTTATCAAACGTAAGAGAAATGGCTAGAGATGAAGTCAAGACACCTAAAGTAGTGCCAGGGAGTAGCTCAACGTTGCCAACTAGGCTGTGCTAACAGTAGCACCCGTCAAACATCTCCAGTCCCCCTAGAGCAGGGCTCTCCAATTCTGTTCCTGGAGAGCTACCGTCCTGTAGGTTTTCTAGCACGCCTGACTAATAATTAGATGGTCGATAAGCTGAATCAGGTTAATTACAACTGGGGTTGGAGTGAAAATCTACAGAAGGGTAGCTCTCCAGGAACAGGGTCGGAGAGCCCTGCTCTAGGGTCTGCCAGGGAAACAGTGTAAGGGACAAATTGTCTGATAAATGTTGGCTAAAAGTCAGTGGAACCTCAAAATGCTGCACATCTACAAGCAAATAGCCTTTTACGCCAGCCAGCTCTTCAGCTACTAGCAAGACATCCCCTACCCAGTACCAGCACCCGATAACATTTTACAAAGCTAAAAGTTGATCTCATTTTGTGACAATGACAAATCTTTATTTATCGGTGATTATTTTCTCTAGATATTTGCCAATCGTTTTTTTTCTTTAAAAATACTGTTTAAATCATCCATACAAATCTAGAATTCGGTGTGCCAACATTTTTACAAAACGACATTTGGTTTAAGAATTACACAAAAGTAAAAAAATGAGCAAAGAAAGAAACCAATCATACTACTACGTCTATGTAACACACACACTTACTTCATGTCAAAGAAAGGAAACGTGATGCATCTTGACAATTTCACACCAAAAAAATCTTAGTTACAACACCATCAGCAATCCAATATAATTAAACAGATACATTGCTTTTGTTGAAAACAACCAGATTTTTTAATTGTAAAAAAAAGGGACAACAGAAAAGGACCAAGACCGTACTCTCTCCATCAGTTCTCCTGCTTGGTAAAATTAATTTAAAAAAATATGCTTTTGCAAAAAGGCAAAAGCGTCATTTAAAAAAGCCATACGAGTAGCTACGCTAGTGTTCTAGAATAAAGTGCTCATCAATCCTTCAAATAAAATAAACTTCAGGAGAGCAGAACAAAAACAAACAAGAAAAATGGCCTTGTGAGAAAATATCCATAATTGAAACAGATCATATGTTATACAGTTGAAGTTTACATACACCTTAGCCAAATACATTTAAACTCAGTTTCACAATTCCTGAGTTAATGACTCCAACCTAGGTGTATGTAAACTTCCGACTTCGACTGTATATCCACTGTGATTTGGAAAAGAGCTGGACCATGCCACCATTCTGGACCACAACGGACTGGACCACATCACCGTTCTGGACCACAACGGACTCAGAGCAATATTTCAGAATAACACATTCTGCCCCCATTTTTACCTCTGGATTTTTTGTACTGTATGTAAGTGGACTTCACACATGCCCTTGAAGTAGAATGCGTCAACACTGTAGGTCTAGCAGTAGACAAAAAAAACATAACATGAAACAAAACTTAAAAAGAGAATGGCCTGAGTTCAGGAGTCAGATAGAACCATTTTACACAAGACTGAGGCTTCTTCATGATCGGCTTCCTCCGAAAACAATGAAGACATGATAAAAACAGACCTAAATACGTTAGAGACAAATTTCAACAGCAGAAACCTGAAAAAAAAAACTATTGTACAAGCTGGACTTTTATATTTCTTTAACTTTAAAATGGAGACAAATGTTGCCTTAAAATTTACAATACAATCATTTTTGCAAAAACTGACCATACTTACAAAATAACGCAGCATATTATGACTTCTGCAGTTCATATACAATCAAGTTGAGTCCAAGTTTCTGTATCAAACAATAAACTATTAGTAATGGAAAGGAATAACCCTGTTTAGAGCATGGATGTCTTTAAAATTGACATTTGTTACCTGCCTCTAAGACAGTGCTACAGCTCTGTCTGTTGGAGCATGTTTTTAGGGGGCTGTCCACCCAGCATTAAACCATAACGCAACTTAACACAACTTGGCACCTGACCAATTCCATATGGCTACACAGCTATGCGGTCAGAGATGGGCTCTCTGGCCTAGGACAACATGTTGGGAAGCTGTCAAGTCAGACTGACCATTTTCCCTTTTCTAAATCCCTAAGCCCCGTCACTAAGAACCACTAATGGTCACTGAGTGAATAACAGGTGGTTGTCGTAATATTTGAATATCTGACGCTAGATTCAAATGATGGCTCTGTATGGCACATGATGTGTGATTAGAAGGTAAAAATGCTTTGAAATATTAAAAAAGTGGTCCCTTAATTTTACTCTGTTCATATTAGGCTATAAAAACCAGAACAGGAGTGAGCAATTGCGCCACTCAGTATAAAATGGAGCCGCTGAGTTAGAGGACAGGCTTTTAGCACCTGGAGAGGTGGTCTCCGCATCAGCAGGTGGAAAAATAACGTTTGGCCTGCTCTCTCCAGCACCTCCAAACCTGCTACACTATTCAACACACCTTTATGGCAAGATACAGCAATGCAAGGGAATGGATTTGGAGTTGCAGAGGCTGAGACAGACTCTGGTTAAAAACAGGTATATCGGCCTCGTGGGTTTATCTAGTTGATCGGTGGCAACTTGAGATGTACCTGTTTGCTCGGGCTGGAGTGTGGCGACACGACTCCTTCCCTATCAAAATATCTCACTTTTAGATTTTACCATTTGCCACACAATACAATTCAACAACTTATCTGTAGGTGATGTAAAAACGATATAACACCAAGGACTGCAAAGTGTGATATGGTGCGGAAAAAAATACAACATCAAATTGTGCCCAGGAAAGGAGGTAAAGACTTATCGTTGAGCTTGCCGTGAGCTTTTGCTTCAGTTAAAATCCTTGGGGGGGGGGGGGAATGATTGCCGTACCCCCCGCCCCCTCTGATTGTACATAGATTTATCCAGAATATTCTTAATCGACTTTTCAGGAAAAATAGAACAAGATTAGAGCATCAGCTCCCTCGTGGCTCTGAAAACTACCTGCGCCCTGGCAGGTGGATTCTGTTGACTGACGACGGGTTGGGAAAGAGCAGCTCCAGTTGTGCAAACAGGGAGAAGTGATCGGAGGGGATGTGGGGGTGGGGACAGCCGCTGATATTGTTCTCATGGAGCCAGTGAGGATCCAGAGGGCCCAGAACCCCCAACACATTGAGCGTAGGCTGAGAGTAGAAGATGTAGTCAATGATGCCCTACACAGAGAGGAAAAGCACGTTAGATGGCAATACATTCACATCACCCGGGCTGGAGAAGATTTATCAGTGTGACCCAAGCCTTCATAATAGCCCAGGCTTCTAGAACATTCCAGACAGCTTGACGCTAAATTTACACCAACGCAAAAATAACGTGGTACACAGAAGAGGGAAGCTGTGACCGTGACAGTGACAGTCTCACCTTGAAGTCGAAAGTATAGTTGGTGTAAGGCATCAGGCCGTTTTTATAGGCACTCTTCAGCTTGAAGTCGTGGGTGATCCTGCCGTTGGACGCGCCGTTCTTTCCGTTGCAGTTGAAGTTCGTCAAGCTGTCGATGTAGCGCAGCTCCTGAAAGTCTTTGTGGGTGCTGTCCACTCCACCCGAGCTCAGGAACTCCACCACACCTGCAAGCCCGCAAACACACATACCACCAGTCATTACAAATGTCACTACAGTAGAGCACACTCACTATTCAACTGAGCCAGTCCAGTCATCCACTCACCAGAGTCAGGCAGTGAGTTGAGGTCAGCACACAGGACGAGTGGGACGGCGTTGGCCTCCCCGGAGATGGAGGAGAGCTTGAGGCTGCGTGTGGCCTTGTCTACGATGTTCTTCACCTCAGACAGGAACATGACGGTCTGGACCACCTTGACGTCCGAGTATGCCGGGTCCCAGTGCATGTGGGCGTTGGCCACCAGGAGGAGCTGTTTCTCCATGCCGTGCAGAGACTTCCCCGCTGGACAAACACACAGCATAACAGCAGCGTTTCTACATGGGAAACATTTAAGCCCTATGGAATTCCCGCTTCTTTCATGTGTGGTGAGACCTACCACACTGCTCCATCATCTCCTTGCGCATCTCTAGAAGCGCAGCCACACCAATGTTGTCCTTAGTCATGACTCTGTTGAGCATGGCCTCAGAGCCCTCAGAGTTGGCCATAGCCAGCTGGTTGAATTCCACCGTGTGTTTCTGTACCAGGCTGAATCTATACAGTAGACAGGACAGTCAAAACAGACCAGTGAGAGGAGGAGAGGAGAGGCAGACCAGTGAGAGGAGGAGAGGAGAGGCAGACCAGTGAGAGGAGGAGAGGAGAGGCAGACCAGTGAGAGGAGGAGAGGAGAGGCAGAACAGAAAGGTGAGTGCAATGTGCTGCCTCTGGGACAGCATAAAAAGGCTATTCTGCAATGGCTGAACTTGGAATCATTACACCTCTGAAACACACGATATACACACACACACACACACACACACACAGGGTAAATGTCATACATACAGTACACACACACACTAAGGATGCACAATTCAGTACATTTTCCTGCCGACTAAGTGACCTTCAACCAACAGAAATGACATTTTTATCAAACAGTAAAATGACATGACCAACAGAAAATACTTTCAGAGATCTGTATATAACGAAGAGATGTTTATTAATAAATGCTAGTCGTCCCAAGGCTGGCGACAGAAACACATTGGGCTTGTTTTCATTAAGAGCTTAACAATGGAACCATGCAACAGTAGCAAGCCTATCGTCTTAGTCAAAAAGCTATAGCCTATTATTGAACATGCAACTGCTGTAATGAAGCAGCTAAGTCATTTTCAAACATTTACCAAAATGAAATTAGCTGGAAAACACAGTTCTAAACAGCAGACCAAAATGTGACAGAGATGAAACTCTCCACTAGAAACTTAGAGGGGGAATCTACAACAACTAGGATGTGCTGCTAATATGACCAGGATCGTGCCTTCAGGACAACAAAACACAGTTGATATGGAAACCAATAGAACAGGAGAGAAATGCTGGTTAATGGCATCAAGAAGTCTTTATAAAATAATTGCCTTCACGTTTCTATGGAAAGATTTTAAGACATGCCTCATTATTTGAAGTAAAGTAAAACGTTCAGCTTTCAGACAATTACTGCCTCAAGCTCACATTGCAAAGTGGTGGGTGACGCGCTGATAGCCTCCCGACCGTTGACTATAGCCTACGCACTCGAATGGCAAGAGGGAGGTGCACTTGATTAACAAATAAAAAAAGCTCCTTTTAAAATTGTGGCTATCAAAATGTATTTTATTTACACGCGATTGCATTTAGAATTGTTATTTGTTGCGCAATGACTGGGCTTATAAAAGCATGTTTCACTCCAGTGAAGAGCTGATAGGACATCCCTCTCCTCAAACTAGTCTCTGTATGCTGTGAGTGTGTGATAAGATACATGATGACTAACAAAATTACACAAGTGACAATTTAATTCCACTGAATTATGCAAATTAAACTATGGACCGATAAGCATGACCGGTGAAATGTATTTTTGGCGGCTAACCGATTAACATCCTGAATACATACGTGAGCTCACAATCTAATTAGGACTGACAGGTGGCAGTGTGGTGTCAACTCACTTTTCGGTTCTGTAAAATATGGCGCAGCCGTCCACATGCTTGCGGTCGCACTCTGACATGGTCCTGGCACGGGACTTAGGGCTAAAGAAGCCCTCGTAACCTTGCTCCTTCAGCTCTGGCAGGAAATAGCTGTAGTACTGAACTGTTTCCACTTCCTGTTAAGGAAAAACCAGGACAATTCCAGTTAGTTAGTGTACATTTTGAAGGTGCATTATTCAAAGTATAGGACCTGTAAACTATGGAAATCAAACCCCCGTTCTCTTCCAACAGATGTCATTCTAACGTGACACAGTTGTCCTGCCATCTGATGAAAGACAATGATCTATGCCCTAAATGCTAGACCGATTGTACCACGCACGTGTCATCATTTATTGCAGCGGTCAGTATTAAATCCCAGTGTGTCCGTCTGCCCACCTGTAGGCTGATGATGTCAGCACTGCAGTTCAGGATCTCCTGCATGATTGACTTCTTCCTGTACTCCCAGTTGAGGGCCCAAGAGGGGCAGTAGCCGTACAGCTGGCGCGTGGCGTACTTATCACACAGCACGTTGTAGCACATCACTGAGAACAGGGCTAGCAAAGGACAAAGGGACGTAAACAGGAGATTATTCAAGTCTAATTAGGGCTCTGAATATGATCAACACACACACAACAATGTGTGTGTTGATATGTGGCTTTCAATAGGCATTGCAAGTGATTTGTAAGGGTGGATGAGTTTGTTACCTGCTGTTCTTGCCCGGTCCGGCTCGGCCTGAACAATCCATGATCTGGGCGGAGGCTGCTCTGAGCTGACTGGGACAGATAGGGGGAACATGAGTCATCCTTACACTGCTCCTCAAGGAGGAGTGACCACTTGAATAGGATCATCAAGATCAACTGACGGAGCCAAGTCATTCCACTCACCCAATGTCAAAGAAAAGCACAACTTATGTAATACCTGCTAACTAACACACTCACAATCCAACACAACACAGGAGCAACAACATCCTTTTCTTGTATTTGGACTCACCTTGTTTAGTCCCTGACAGATTGCCCAGAAGGTAGTTGAGCAGTTTCCTTGTGCCATCATGCTCCTGGTAGAGGTTCAATATTTCTTGTGCAAGTGGGTTTCCTGAGGAGGAAACAGAAAGAAAATGAACACACTACACAGAAGATATTACACAGGTTCCAGGATGCAGAATGAAAACAATGCCACATCTCTCATTCTGTGACCTCTACTCTGGAAATCACTTGGCTGAGCAACCAAATAGGCATACACAGATTATTATTAGAGCTAAAAGTACACAAGGGAATCCTTAGAGAAAACCCATGCAAGATTACAAATCACTATGAACTTAGATAACCCAAACATCCAAAACGTAAATGATTATGAAGCAAAGCTTACCTTTTAATCCCAGTGTTTGTAACTGAAACAGTTTTCCAAGCTCAAAAGGTAGAACCCTCAACTGGTTGTTGTTTAAAATAAGTTCCCTGTAGAAGAGGTAAGACAGACATGTTTTAGGATGCTAGGGACAGAATAAGATTCAGAAAGTAATCAAAGAAGTGAAGGCTTTTGTCGAGTCACCAGAGCTGTAGAAATCCCTCTGAAGTAACACATAACAATCATCTGTCAATCAATAAGTATCTGTTCAGGTCATTTCCATGTCTGCTCAGCCAGTTACTGAGCAAAGTTTCATTGAGGGTCAGGTCCTGAAGAGGGAATACACAGGAGCGATACAAACAAAAATATAAATTTCCTTGAAACAGAGGAACTAGCTATTACAAATTTCAATCATAATGAGGAATAAGGATATGCAATACCACACACGGGAGCCTGAAATGTCTCTTCATCCATCTCCTTTATAGAACGTGCTCTCAGTCTAAATTCCCTAGAGACTCTGAAATGGCAATGTTGACTGAATGAACAAACACACTTAACATTTCCAATTATAATGGAAACAGCTCAAAAACAACAGGGGTTGAAGCATGAGAATTGTAGAAAGGGGTTAAATGAAACAGAAACCAGGTTAATTCCAATGCTATTTTGTAAAAGAGGAACAGCAAACTCTTCTCTTTAACAGGCCATATCATTTCGCATATAATTTCTCATGTGGAAGACAATAACAGTAATGTGGATTTTAGTTCTCCAAACTAGCATCACTTAGCGCAGTTTGAATTGTCGCCACTGTAGACTGACAGACACTATGTCGCCACCGTAGACTGACAGACACTATGTCGCCACCGTAGACTGACAGACACTATGTCGCCACCGTAGACTGACAGACACTATGTCGCCACCGTAGACTGACAGACACTATGTCGCCACCGTAGACTGACAGACACTATGTCGCCACCGTAGACTGACAGACACTATGTCGCCACCGTAGACTGACAGACACTATGTCGCCACCGTAGACACTATGTCGCCACTGTAGACTGACAGACACTATGTCGCCACCGTAGACTGACAGACACTATGTCGCCACCGTAGACTGACAGACACTATGTCGCCACTGTAGACTGACAGACACTATGTCGCCACTGTAGACTGACAGACACTATGTCGCCACTGTAGACACTATGTCGCCACTGTAGACACTATGTCGCCACTGTAGACACTATGTCGCCACTGTAGACACTATGTCGCCACTGTAGACTGACAGACACTATGTCGCCACTGTAGACTGACAGACACTATGTCGCCACCGTAGACTGACAGACACTATGTCGCCACCGTAGACTGACAGACACTATGTCGCCACCGTAGACTGACAGACACTATGTCGCCACTGTAGACACTATGTCGCCACTGTAGACTGACAGACACTATGTCGCCACCGTAGACTGACAGACACTATGTCGCCACCGTAGACTGACAGACACTATGTCGCCACCGTAGACTGACAGACACTATGTCGCCACCGTAGACTGACAGACACTATGTCGCCACCGTAGACTGACAGACACTATGTCGCCACTGTAGACTGACAGACACTATGTCGCCACTGTAGACACTATGTCGCCACTGTAGACTGACAGACACTATGTCGCCACTGTAGACTGACAGACACTATGTCGCCACCGTAGACTGACAGACACTATGTCGCCACCGTAGACTGACAGACACTATGTCGCCACCGTAGACTGACAGACACTATGTCGCCACCGTAGACTGACAGACACTATGTCGCCACCGTAGACTGACAGACACTATGTCGCCACCGTAGACTGACAGACACTATGTCGCCACTGTAGACTGACAGACCTGAGAGACACTATGTCGCCAAGCTCGGCAGGCAGGCTCCTGATCTTGTTGGATGAGAGGTCCAGGTACACCAGGTTTTGAAGTTTGGCAATATCGGGCGGGATACGACAGAGGGAGTTATCGCCGATATGAAGAGCAGTGAGGTGAGTCAACGTCCATAACGAGGTGCTCAGACTCCTCACTTTACCTGCCCAGGCGAGGGGGGGGGGATGAGGGGACAAGAGAGTCAGTGAACAGGAGCACAGAAATACAGTAATTTAAATAAAAATAAAGAACACACCTACTAGGCCACGGGAGGTTGCTGAGGGGAGAACGGCACATAATGAACAGAGCAAAGGGAATGGCATCAAACACCTGGAAACCATGTGTTTGATACGACTCCAGTCATTACCCCGAGCACATTCGCCCCAATTAAGCTGCCACCAACCTACTGTGCATAGGCTTACGTGTGGAAGCCTTCAAATCAAATTGTATTTTGTCACATGCACCGAATACAACAGGTGTAGACTTTACTGTGAAATGCTTACTTACAAGCCCTTAACCAACAATGCAGTTAAGAAAATAGTTAAGTAAACATTTACAAAAAAAAAAAAAAAAAATAGTAACACAATAAACAATAATGAGGCTATATACAGGGGGTACAGGTTAGTCGAGGTCATTTCTACATGTAGTTAGGGGTGAAGTACATACTAACGCCGTCACCACAATGAGCTTTTCGACATGCGCTAAGCCAAACAGTTTCATCCTAATTTGACGCTATAGCATGTGATGCCGCCCCAACCGGTCCTCACCACTGATTTCGAGCTCAGCCCAGTATGACTTCTTCCCGTTGGCTGCCTCATCAGTGGACATTATCGTGTACATCCGCCTCGGGTCGGGCAGATCATATTTTTCCTTGGGCATCCCTGTAATACTAAAAAAACACAAAAATACATTGCATGATCCATTTGAAACGATTCCCTCAAAGAGCTATCCTGGAGATTTTGACTCATAGGCAAATAGCATAACACATGAATTCCTAGGACACCTAATATTTACAAACCTGTGAAAAAAAAAAAACATGACTCTAAGATAATGCAAATTCAATACAGTACTTTGGAAGTCTGTTTAGCCTAAAGTTATTTGAAGAAAGGAAAAACCTGCACTCACTGAAATATTCTTTAAGTTTGTTGTTTTTAACATGGATAACATGCCTCTCTGTAGCAGCAATTTCTCTCTAGCCTAAGGTAATTACTTATTCCACGAGGCCATCTCCAAACATGCAAAGCAGTAGACAACAGGCGGTTTTTCAGAAACTAAAAGGTACACCTCTAGTAAAACCACTCCGTAGACAGCTGCTTCAACCTGCCATTCATTCAGCGCCACAGATTCAGACCCTGTGCCAAATGGTCGTCAGTAGTTACCATAGCCACAAAGTCAAGAACCATTTCTACAATTTCTCTTAAAATCTGATTAAATCTTACCCTAACCTTAACCACACTGCTAACACTAACCTTATATTAAGATCAAAAAGAAAATGTAGTTTTTATATATTTTTTACGATATAGCCAATTTTGACTTTATGGCTGTGGTAACTAGTGGAAACAGTGCCATGAAAAAAACAAGAGGCTATTGAATGAGCACTCTTAAAGAGAGCCATAGAAAAACACGTATGCACAAATTATTTTGCTTCAATTCTAAAAATCAAGTAACATCTTAACAAAATCAGAAAAAACACAGGGTGATGAACAGATTGACACTGTAGGGGACATGTGTCAAGATTGTACAAACAGCAAGATCCACGTGTTGAGTTTAGGAGCTCCCACAAAGGCAAAGACTTGATAAAATAGCTAGCTTAGCTATCTTAAATGACAAAAACAAGACCTTCCTGTAAATCAAATGTTAACTTCAGGCCAGTTTGGGAGGGGGTTGTGCTGTGCTGCCAATAAACATAAACACACATACCTTGCTAACGTTAATTATTTCTGATACATAAAATAACTATCCATCACGTTGACAGTGTGGCTAACACGTTCACAAACCTCTGTTTTGACAAATTGAAGTCAAAGACTTGCGGATTGCATCTTGCAAGTTGTTAGCTAACTTCTATAATAGTTCATTTTTGACAGTGGTCACTGGTTTAGCTAAACTACTAAGTAAACACTTGACATCATTAGCTAGCTAGCTGAACAAGTTGGTAGCTAACGTTAGCTGGTAAGCTAATGTTAAATAATGTCGTAGCACATGCTACCTAACGTTAATAACCACATGCCATTCAAACCAACATTTCATGATAACTAGCAACCATGACAGCTAAGTTAGTTAACTGATCCATCTAACTTTGTTAGTTCAAAACAAATGCAGCTATCTTTGCCATTCGGCTTGATTCGCATACTGGGTACAGTTTATATAAAGTGGCTTAATTACATTGAGCCGTATGAGCTTCAGAGGTAGCTAGTTTAGTTAGCTAGCCTTTCGAGTACATTTACAGAACTAGACAGATATCAGCTATCAAATACTTCAGCCTCCCTCGACTTCTAGATTGACTTCAGAGTCTAGTTAGCTAGTTAACGTTAGTTAGCAAAACAGAAACCAATAGTTAAAGTAGCAACGAGAAAATGTGGCTATCCCTCATGGATTAGTACGTTTTGCTATATACCTGGCTAACTATCTTATTTAGTTTGACAACTAGTGTTAGGGTTCTAGCTAGCTACCCATTTTTATTGTTCACTAACTGGGTTAGCATTCGTGTTGGTTAACTGACTGGTATCTAGCTAATACGTCTCGTAAAAGTAACGTTTTCGTACACAAACAAATGCGTATCTATGACTGAGAATATTATGGTTTAGCTACCTGTATGAGCATACCAATCATCGATGGCGAGTATGTTACGTTTCCTTTGTTTCTAATTCACTTCGGGTCAGCTGTTACTCACTGAAGGAAAACAAGAATCATGGCGTCTGTCAGAATTTTGGTCTGTGATAACGCTTGTCGTAATTGGCCATTGCTGATACGACCAAGGCCATTGGGCCATTTACTCGCACAACGCCTCCAAACTGTGTCTGCTGGTACAAAACAATATGTAGTTCGCATCAAACCAAATACCCCTGACTGTAGTGTGAAGTTCGGGGCTGGGCTCCTTTGACCCCGCCCACCGTTTTTTTGTTGTTGTTGAGGTTTGACACACGGAATACAAACAAACACGTTTGTGCAGTGGTGGGCCGTCAGGGCCTGCAAGGCCTTCTCTGCTGGCCTAAACATCATCAGAATATATATATTTTTTTTAAAATATATTTTCCCACAAATATGTATTAAATTATTCCCCAGAGTAAGAGTTATACTCTTCATTTCATAGCTTTCCTCTTGGTTGCACTGCTTCCAGCCCCAGGTTGAGATTTGGAGGGCTGGGGCCTGTTGCACAAAACTAGGATAAGGGATTAAGCCAGGATATCTTGGTGATCCTGGCTCAATTGATCCGTAATCCGGTTGCACTAAAGATGGATAGGGGGCAGGAGGATATGTTATGGTATAAATTACCATGGAGATTTATTCTGTGGAGCTAGCCTGCTCCAGACCAGGCTAAATTCCAGGATCTATTTAATCTCATCCCTAATGTCAGTCAGCAGTCACCACAAATGGAAACCAATAGTTATTTCACTGCTCACTATACATTGTTATCACATATAACTAGACCCACTGTCATTATTTAAACGTTTGTGATCATTAATTTCAATGATTTTGGATAAAAAATGATTTTTAGATGATGTTGCTATCATTAGATAATTTACAGTTTCCCATAGACTATAAGGCTATATATAAAATGATAGAATATTAGGGCCACAGAGGGGAAAAAAACACAAGTCATAATATTGTAACCAGTTGTTTTAAAGGAGGACAGTTGTTAAAATGACAGATGTGGGGCATTTCGTGAAATTGTACTTCAGTATGGTTTCATAAACAAAGACATGCTGATGTGCCAGAATATTAAGTATCACATTGTCATAAGTATCAAAACTGTAAAAACAATATGTAGCTTTTCTGCAGAAAGAACCAGCCTCATAAATTTATGACTTTATCCTTTTTCTTCAGTGTGGCCCTAGTACTCTGTCATATAAACAAATACACATTCCATATGAATATAAAAACACAATGTGTAACATTATGTTCCTTTATTGAATAAGGACAAAACAAAGCAGGTAAACCATCAGCTCCTTTCGAAACTGAAGTCACAGTGACTCTACAAGATGGAAAGCACAGAATCCAAGCATATTATACAAAATGATACATACACATTCAAAGGTCTGTATATAACACACCCTGCATGTCTGCACACTAAAATAAATGCAGGACAAATCCATACACATCAACTGAACAGACAAATGAATGGATGCAGTAGCCTCCCTGCAGCCTTGTATTACACACAGTATACCGCACAAACATCATAAGAGGCCAAATTCGTAAAAAAACGAACCCAAAAAAACCCAAATTCCTCTGCCACCGCAGGACATATTTAACCAAAATTGAAAGCACACATACTAACTAAAATAATTCAACACATATTGGTCCCTCAGCAGCCGACCACTGTCGTCATCAGGGAAGATTGCCGGATTGTCCCAGTCCATGGCTGGTGGCACTCTGGGGGCCCTCTCCTTCCTCAGGCAGGCCACATTGTGGAGGACAGCACAAGCCACAGTAATATCACATGCCCTAACAGGGCTGACCCTTAATTTGTGAAGGCAGTGAAAGCGTGCCTTCAGGAGGCCAAAGGTCATTTCAACTCTGGCCCTGGTCCTGGCATGGGCATGGTTGTAGGCCTGCTGTGCTTCCTGGGGGTCTGTGAAAGGTGTCAGGAGAAAAGGCTGGCAGCCATACCCCCTGTCTCCCAGCAACACACCAGAGAATTCACCTGTCAACACAAAATCTCATCATTACTACCTCATAAACACAGTGATATTCTTGACACAGCCATGATGGTTATAAATAGGGGTTGTGTGGCTTACCTTGTGATAGGCACTGATAGATTTCAGAGGCCCGAAAGATTCTGGAGTCATGGACTGAGCCAGGCCATTTTGCCACAACATTGCTGATCACACAGTCAGCATTGCAGACCATCTGAAATCATAAGATGAGGAATATTACACCAATCAATGCACATCACTGGCAATGCAGAGTGTTCGTCAATGGACAATATCAAAAAGTTATGTTCACCTGAACATTAATGCTGTGAAAGGATTTCCTATTCACAAAATCGGCCTCATGGGCACCTGAGGGGGCTTTTATCCTTATGTGTGTGCAGTCCACTGCACCAATGACATTGGGGAAACCTGTCACACAAAGTAATGAGTATCCTACTATGTGTTAACAGTTGTCCTGTAATTTGTAGATCCTCTTACCTGCAATCCTATAGAACTCCTCTTTGATGTCACAGAGTCTTCTGTGGCCAGGGAAGGAGATGAAGACATCTGCTAATGCTTTGATAGCCAGACACACACTCCTTATTGTGCGGCAAATTGTGGCCTTGTTCAGCTGTTCTGCATCCCCCACTGAGTACAGGAAGGCTCCACTAGCAAAAAAGCGCAAGGCCACACAAACCATTTGCTCCACACTCAGTGCATGGCTCCGTGCAGTGCGGTGCTTAATCCTGGGACCCAGTAGTCTGCATAGATACCTGATGCCATCTGCAGAAAACCTGTATCTTTCATATAGATGGTCATCAGGGAAGGCCAGTGGGTCCAACCGGTCCCTGAAGACCCTTTCTCGCCTGAAGGCTCTCCTCAGCACAAGTGCTTCTTCATCCACCACATCTCGCACGAATGGGCATGCCATTGTCAGAGCAGAAAGGAACACACAATTTTGGGCCTTCATATAGGCTAGTGGCCACACCTGGTGCTGGGGGGGTGGGCAAAAGAGGGCGATGCCTTATAACGATGACTTGGTTGTACGGATTGCTGGGAAAATAAAAAAAACCTTAGAAAGATGCCACCGTCCTGTGTGCTCACAATAAGAGCTCATATGTCATGGCTCACTTGACTTTACGAGAATATACCTAATTTTTATTTTGAGCTGTGTCATCTTCTTGGAGCTGGGGGAGGAAAGAAAAATAATGATTAATACATTTGTGTTACAGTTAGCATACAGTGTACATTGAAGGCATATCTCACCTCCCTCTCAAGTTTTTTTATTTCAAGGTCCAGTTTCCTAATTGTCCTCTTTTTTATTTCGGACTCCAGTGCAAGATTTTCCATCTTTTTCTTCTTGTACTGAATGTCTATGTCTGCCAGTTCTATTTGGCGCCGGAGGTGGTTGCCATACAACTTTCTGATAGCTTGTGAGCTCTGTGAACACAATACAATTAGCGCAGCTGGAATTTGGCAGGATGTGGTGTCCTTTTATTAATACGCACTATGTTGCCAGGCTGGTTTTCCCACTGTATAGCATCTGGGTCCTGTAAAAGAAAATAGATTTTTTGATTTTGATGAGGACTCCTCACCATTGTAGAGTAAATAGTACTTTCACAGTCTTAACATGATACCTCATGCCTTCTGGAATCCAGAGAGATGGTCTCCTCCTCATCATCGTCTCCATCATGTGCTGTTGCTGCTGCACTGGGGCCTTCACCCTATCACATTTAATCGGATTCATATTGAAGCTAGTAGACAAGACATGCCAGGCCTACAGTATGCCTTTGATGGAGTACTCACTGGATCAGCATCGTCTGGTGCTTGTGCTGGTGGCTCTAACAGGAACACAGTGCTGCCAGACACTGCAAGGCAATAGGTAAACCAAAGTCAGACAGTCCAAATTGATTCAATATGAATGTGGTTGTATCCCATGTAGAGATGGAAGGACATACCTTGAATGAAGCGGGTGGCATCTTGGGAGGAACCTATGCTCGTCTCTTTCCCCCCAGGGATCCCCTCTAAGACGGGCCTGCCTTTATTTAGCTCCAAGGCCATGTCCTCTGCTGGGGTAAGGTCAGCCTTTGGTGACCCACCACCCGTGCCTTGTCTGTGGGTATTCTTTTTCACTGCTAAAACAGTACAGACAATGTGTGAGCAGGCACCTTCTGGGTACAATATATGCTTGTGCTTTGTTAAATATTAGTCAGGGACCATACCATTCTGCAGAATGTTCTTGTATTTGATTTTGACCTGCTGCCATGTCCGTTTTGGCCCGTTCATGTTTAATCTACACACACACACACACACACACACACACACACACACACACACACACACACACACACACACACACACACACACACACACACACACACACACACACACACACACACACACACACACACACACACACACACACACACACACACACACACACACACACACACTGCAAAAAATTACTTGGTATTTTTGTCTTGTTGTCAGTAAAAATATCAAAACATTTATCATAGCTTTATACAGTGTGATGGAGTTACTTTACACAATTTCACTCATATCTGCAGTGCATTTCAATTAAAAATTTAACCGTTTCATAATTACAGTACAACTGCATTTTTGGAGATGTGAATTAAATATTTGAATTGTAATTGTGATGTTTCAGCGGAGCGGTGAGTGTGTAATTGTGCACTACTTACGCATTCAGGCGGTCTGCAATACTTTGCCACGCTTTTTCTCTTTGCTTTATCACTGTGGCGGTGTTGCCTTTCTTCTTAATTATATCTTTTACCTCCTCGTATGCCTCCATGAGGATTTGTGCTTCCGACGGGGAAAAGTACGCGGCTCTAGTTGCCATGGTAAATCAGTTAATCTGTGATCTGTGGCGGGGTCTATTTGAGTGAGCCGTGAGCGCGCACCTATCCAGGATTGGTTTCACCTGGCTTAATGAATCCGTGTCTGCTCATCCTGGCTTGGTCTTTGTGCAACCAATTAAGCCTGGACGCACATGTTTTGGCTTCATTGAGCTCAGCTGAGTCATTTATCCCGGATGTCTTAATTCTACTTTTGTGCAACAGGCCCCTGGTCTTTATGTTAGATCTTTTATCCAATCATATTCAGCCATCATGTGTTGCCAGGGGTCTAAAATCTGCCCTCAGGCCTTCAGAATCAACAGTGCGGGCGCTTGTAGCTTATAGTGAATGGAAATGAAAATTTAGTGTCAACCAATCAGCTTTAGAGTTGGCTATTGTACGCCTGCTGGCTGGCTCCAGTGTTACACAGGAGCCAGCTAGCAGGCGTAGTGCGTGCACGTCTTTTGATTGGATTACCAATATTGAGAGGCAGGTCCTATGGAGATCTAGGAAATTGAATTTGATAAACGAATTAATTCGCGTACTACTAAGCTGTTTTTTCAACCCACAATGGCGGAAGGAGGAGAAGATATCGATTTGGTCGAGGATATAATTATAACGCCATTCTCAAGACGAACTTTTCAAGAAAAGTTAGACATTGTAAGGAGAGGTCACCCGACGCCACAAAGCCTGTCACAGGCGGGAAAGGGCTTCGTTCGCTCGCCACTTTCAAAGTTTCAACTACGAGCGCTGTCAATGGCTCACAGGCTCCTTGGCTCCGAGAAGCACTGCAAACTGTACTGCTGGGAATGCCTATTATTTGCAAGTGATCGATTTGGTGTTTGGAGCCACACTGGCTTTGCAAACTTGAGTTGTCTAACCAAGGCAGCAACGAGACACCAAAGTACGGCTGGGCACTAACAAGCAATGGTGCTTTTGAAAACTTTTGGGGACACCGGAGTGGATCTACAGCTCAAAGAACAAGCGCGCAGGGCAACGGAGCTGCACAATGAAAAGGTGAAGGGAAATATTGAAAAGACTCATTGATTGTGTCATGTTTTTGGGTAAACACTGTTTACCCAAAAATGTCAATTTGTCAATTTCAAGGTGATGCAACGCCTGGTTATACTGCGTTTCTGTCTAAATGTATAGTGTCTAGAGCCATGGCAACATAATGATGGTAATAAGAGGTGGATTAATTCGGGTGGGACTGTGTAGTATCTCACTGAAGGCCCAGGCCCCAGGCCCACGGCACGCCACTGCGTTTGTGTGTTCATTTTTGAAGATCGTAAGAAATATTATATAAAGCGGTACTTGCGCTTGTGCTTCTAGTTCCAACAGTGCAGTAATATCTAACAAATAATCGAACAATTCCCAACAACTACCTAATACACTCAAATCTAACAAGTAATCTAACAATTCCCCAACAACTACCTAATGCACACAAATCTAAAGGGGGAATGAGAATATGTGCATATAAGTATATGGATGAGCGATGGCCGAGCGGCATAGGCAAGGTCCAGTAGATGGTATAAAATACAGTATATACATGTGATATGAATAATGGATGATAGCGGTGTGAACAGGCAGTGGCTAGGGTGGTTGTTGTCCTTGATGATCTTTTTGGCCTTCCTGTGATATCGTGTGCTGTAGGTGTCATGGAGGGCAAATATTTTGCCCCTGGTGATGTGTTGTGCAGACCGCACCACCCTCTGGAGAGCCTTGCTGTTGAGGGCGGTGCAGTTGCCGTACCAGGCTGTGATACAGTCCGACGGGATGCTCTCGATTGTGCATTTGTAAAACTTTGTCAGGGTTTTGTGTGACAAGCCAAATTTCTTCAGCCTCCTGAGGTTGAAGAGGCGCTGTTGCACCTTCTTCACCACACTGTCTGCGTGGGTGGACCATTTCAGTTTGTCTGTGATATAGACATACTGACAAGCTGAATGTGCTTTGTACACTTCTTAAGGGTAAGGGGCAGTGTTCAGAAGTTCGGATGACTGACGTGCCCAAAGTAAACTGCATTTAACTCAGGCCCAGAAGCTAGGATATGCATATAATTGGTAGCATTGGATAGAAAACACTCTGAAGTTTCTAGAACTGTTAAAATAATGTCTGTGAGTATGACAGAACTGATATGGCAGGCAAAAACCAGAGGAAAATGTCATGTTTTGTCTTTGATCATCATGTCTTGTCCCTGTGCTTCCCTCTGCTGGTCTTATTAGGTTCTTTCCCTCTTTCTATCCCTTTCTCTCCCCCTCCCTCTCTCCCTCTCTCGCTCTCTCTCTCTGTCGTTCCGTTCCTGCTCCCAGCTGTTTCTCATTCTCCTAACGACCTCATTTACTCTTTCACACCTGTCCCCTATTTTGCCCTCTGATTAGAGTCCCTATTTCTTCCTCTGTTTTCCGCTTCTGTCCTTGTCGGATTCTTGTTTGATGTTTGCTGTTCTGTGTCCTTGTTCCGCCCTGTCGTGTTTTTGCCTTCTTCAGATGCTGCGTGTGAGCAGGTGTCTATGTCAGCTACGGCCTGTGCCTTCCTGAAGCGACCTGCAGTCTGTGGTCGCGTCTCCAGTCGTTCCTCTCTACTGACGAGAGGATTTCAGTTTCCTGTTTTGGATTTACCTTTGATAATATCCAGGAGAATCATTGTTTGTTTAATACTGGAATAAAGACTCTGTTTCTATTACGTCGCTTTTGGGTCCTCATTCATCAGCATAACAGAAGAATCCGACCAAGATGGACCCAGCGACTATGGATTCTCTCAACACTGCCGTCGAGTTCCAGGGAGCAATGCTCGGCAGACACGAGCAGGAATTGTTTGCTGCTCGTCATGCCGTTGAGACCCTGGCCGCTCAGGTCTCCGATCTCTCTGGACAGTTTCAGAGTCTTCGTCTCGTGCCACCAGCTACTTCCTGGTCTTCCGAGTCTCCGGAACCTAGGGTTAATAACCCACCATGTTACTCTGGGCAGCCCACTGAGTGTCGCTCCTTTCTCACCCAGTGTGATATTGTGTTCTCTCTCCAGCCCAACACGTACTCAAGAGAGAGAGCTCGGATCGCTTACGTCATATCACTCCTTACTGGTCGGGCTCGGGAGTGGGGCACAGCTATCTGGGAGGCAAGGGCTGAGTGTTCTAACGATTATCAGAACTTTAAAGAGGAGATGATACGGGTTTTTGATCGTTCAGTTTTTGGGAAGGAGGCTTCCAGGGCCCTGGCTTCCCTATGTCAAGGTGATCGATCCATAACGGATTACTCTATAGAGTTTCGCACTCTTGCTGCCTCCAGTGACTGGAACGAGCCGGCGTTGCTCGCTCGTTTTCTGGAGGGACTTCACGCTGAGGTTAAGGATGAGATTCTCTCCCGGGAGGTTCCTTCCAGCGTGGACTCTTTGATTGCACTCGCCATCCGCATAGAACGACGGATAGATCTTCGTCACCGAGCTCGTGGAAGAGAGCTCGCGTTAACGGTGCTTCCCCTCTCCGCATCTCAACCATCTCCTCCCACCGGCTCAGAGACTGAGCCCATGCAGCTGGGAGGTATTCGCATCTCGACTAAGGAGAGGGAACGGAGAATCACCAACCGCCTTTGCCTCTATTGCGGTTCTGCTGGACATTTTGTCATGTCATGTCCAGTAAAAGCCAGAGCTCATCAGTAAGCGGAGGGCTACTGGTGAGCGCTACTACTCAAGTCTCTCCATCAAGATCCTGTACTACCTTGTCGGTCCATCTACGCTGGACCGGTTCGGCTGCTTCCTGCAGTGCTTTGATAGACTCTGGGGCTGAGGGTTGTTTTATGGACGAAGCATGGGCTCGGAAACATGACATTCCTCTCAGACAGTTAGGGAAGCCCACGCCCATGTTCGCCTTAGATGGTAGTCTTCTCCCCAGTATCAGATGTGAGACACTACCTTTAACCCTCACAGTATCTGGTAACCACAGTGAGACCATTTCCTTTTTGATTTTTCGTTCACCTTTTACACCTGTTGTTTTGGGTCATCCCTGGCTAGTATGTCATAATCCTTCTATTAATTGGTCTAGTAATTCTATCCTATCCTGGAACGTTTCTTGTCATGTGAAGTGTTTAATGTCTGCTATCCCTCCTGTTTCTTCTGTCCCCTCTACTCAGGAGGAACCTGGTGATTTGACAGGAGTGCCGGAGGAATATCATGATCTACGCACGGTCTTCAGTCGGTCCAGAGCCAACTCTCTTCCTCCTCACCGGTCGTATGATTGTTGTATTGATCTCCTTCCGGGGACCACTCCCCCTCGGGGTAGACTATACTCTCTGTCGGCTCCCGAACGTAAGGCTCTCGAGGATTATCTGTCTGTTTCTCTCGACGCCGGTACCGTGGTGCCTTCTTCCTCTCCCGCCGGAGCGGGGTTTTTCTTTGTTAAGAAGAAGGACGGTACTCTGCGCCCCTGCGTGGATTATCGAGGGCTGAATGACATAACGGTTAAGAATCGTTATCCGCTTCCCCTTATGTCGTCAGCCTTCGAGATTCTGCAGGGAGCCAGGTGCTTTACTAAGTTGGACCTTCGTAACGCTTACCATCTCGTACGCATCAGAGAGGGGGACGAGTGGAAAACGGCGTTTAACACTCCGTTAGGGCATTTTGAATACCGGGTTCTGCCGTTCGGTCTCGCTAATGCTCCAGCTGTCTTTCAGGCATTAGTTAATGATGTACTGAGAGACATGCTGAACATCTTTGTTTTCGTTTACCTTGACGATATCCTGATTTTTTTCACCGTCACTCGAGATTCATGTTCAGCACGTTCGACGTGTACTCCAGCGCCTTTTAGAGAATTGTCTCTACGTGAAGGCTGAGAAGTGCGCCTTTCATGTCTCCTCTGTCACATTTCTCGGTTCTGTTATTTCCGCTGAAGGCATTCAGATGGATCCCGCTAAGGTCCAGGCTGTCAGCGATTGGCCCGTTCCTAAGTCACGTGTCGAGTTGCAGCGCTTTCTCGGTTTCGCTAATTTCTATCGGCGTTTCATTCGTAATTTCGGTCAAGTGGCTGCCCCTCTCACAGCTCTGACTTCTGTCAAGACTTGCTTTAAGTGGTCCGGTTCCGCCCAGGGAGCTTTTGATCTCCTCAAGAAGCGTTTTACATCCGCCCCTATCCTTGTTACTCCTGACGTCACTAAACAATTATTGTAGAGGTTGACGCTTCAGAGGTGGGCGTGGGAGCCATTCTGTCCCAGCGCTTCCATTCTGACGATAAGGTCCATCCTTGCGCTTACTTTTCTCATCGCCTGTCGCCATCGGAACGCAACTATGATGTGGGTAACCGCGAACTGCTCGCCATCCGCTTAGCCATAGGCGAATGGCGACAGTGGTTGGAGGGGGCGACCGTCCCTTTTGTCGTTTGGACTGACCATAAGAACCTTGAGTACATCCGTTCTGCCAAACGACTTAATGCACGTCAAGCTCGTTGGGCGTTGTTTTTCGCTCGTTTCGAGTTCGTGATTTCCTATCGCCCGGGAAATAAGAACACCAAGCCTGATGCCTTATCTCGTCTCTTTAGTTCTTCTGTGGCTTCTACCGACCCCGAGGGGATTCTCCCTGAAGGGCGTGTTGTCGGGTTGACTGTCTGGGGAATTGAGAGACAGGTAAAGCAAGCACTCACTCACACTGCGTCGCCGCGCGCTTGTCCTAGTAACCTTCTGTTCGTTCCTGTCTCTACTCGTCTGGCTGTTCTTCAGTGGGCTCATTCTGCCAAGTTAGCTGGCCACCCCGGCGTTCGGGGTACGCTTGCTTCTATTCGCCAGCGGTTTTGGTGGCCTACTCAGGAGCGGGACACGCGCCGTTTCGTGGCTGCTTGTTCGGACTGCGCGCAGACTAAGTCAGGTAACTCTCCTCCTGCCGGTCGTCTCAGACCGCTTCCCATTCCTTCTCGACCATGGTCTCACATCGCCTTAGACTTTATTACCGGTCTGCCTTCGTCTGCGGGGAAGACAGTGATTCTTACGGTTATCGATAGGTTCTCTAAGGCGGCACATTTCATTCCCCTCGCTAAGCTTCCTTCCGCTAAGGAGACGGCACAAATCATCATTGAGAATGTGTTCAGAATTCATGGCCTCCCGTTAGACGCCGTTTCAGACAGAGGCCCGCAATTCACGTCACAGTTTTGGAGGGAGTTCTGTCGTTTGATTGGTGCTTCCGTCAGTCTCTCTTCCGGGTTTCATCCCCAGTCTAACGGTCAAGCAGAAAGGGCCAATCAGTCGATTGGTCGCATATTACGCAGCCTTTCGTTTCGAAACCCTGCGTCTTGGGCAGAACAGCTCCCCTGGGCTGAGTACGCTCACAACTCGCTTCCTTCGTCTGCTACCGGGCTATCTCCGTTTCAGAGTAGTCTTGGGTACCAGCCTCCTCTGTTCTCGTCCCAGCTCGCCGAGTCCAGCGTTCCCTCCGCTCAGGCTTTTGTCCAACGTTGTGAGCGCACCTGGAGGAGGGTCAGGTCTGCACTTTGCCGTTACAGGGCGCAGACTGTGAGAGCCGCCAATAAACGTAGGATTAAGAGTCCTAGGTATTGTCGCGGTCAGAGAGTGTGGCTTTCCACTCGTAACCTTCCCCTTACGACAGCTTCTCGCAAGTTGACTCCGCGGTTCATTGGTCCGTTCCGTGTCTCTCAGGTCGTCAATCCTGTCGCTGTGCGACTGCTTCTTCCGCGACATCTTCGTCGCGTCCACCCTGTCTTCCATGTCTCCTGTGTCAAGCCTTTTCTTCGCGCCCCCGTTCGTCTTCCCTCCCCCCCCCCCGTCCTTGTCGAGGGCGCACCTATTTACAAGGTACGGAGGATCATGGACATGCGTTCTCGGGGACGTGGTCACCAGTACTTAGTGGATTGGGAGGGTTACGGTCCTGAGGAGAGGAGTTGGGTTCCATCTCGGGACGTGCTGGACCGTTCGTTGATTGATGATTTCCTTCGTTGCCGCCAGGGTTCCTCCTCGAGTGCGCCAGGAGGCGCTCGGTGAGTGGGGGGGGTACTGTCATGTTTTGTCTTTGATCTTCATGTCTTGTCCCTGTGCTTCCCTCTGCTGGTCTTATTAGGTTCTTTCCCTCTTTCTATCCCTCTCTCTCCCCCTCCCTCTCTCCCTCTCTCGCTCTCTCTCTCTGTCGTTCCGTTCCTGCTCCCAGCTGTTTCTCATTCTCCTAACGACCTCATTTACTCTTTCACACCTGTCCCCTATTTTGCCCTCTGATTAGAGTCCCTATTTCTTCCTCTGTTTTCCGCTTCTGTCCTTGTCGGATTCTTGTTTGATGTTTGCTGTTCTGTGTCCTTGTTCCGCCCTGTCGTGTTTTTGCCTTCTTCAGATGCTGCGTGTGAGCAGGTGTCTATGTCAGCTACGGCCTGTGCCTTCCTGAAGCGACCTGCAGTCTGTGGTCGCGTCTCCAGTCGTTCCTCTCTACTGACGAGAGGATTTCAGTTTCCTGTTTTGGATTTACCTTTGATAATATCCAGGAGAATCATTGTTTGTTTAATACTGGAATAAAGACTCTGTTTCTATTACGTCGCTTTTGGGTCCTCATTCATCAGCATAACAGAAAATCCATCCAGAATTATTTTTTGAGGTCACATGCCATTTCAATGCTAGCCTATGGGATATACAAATCAATAGGACCCAGATTGCAGTTCCTATGGCTTCCACTAGATGTCAACAGTCTTTAGAAGTGGTTTCAGGCTTGTTTCTTGAAAAATGAACAAGTAGTTGTAGTTTTTCCAAAGTGTCCCTCATTAGAAAAGTAGTCTTGTTGTCTTCGTTATTTATCTTCCCTATTGAACATACTATTCTCCGTCTTAAATATGATCATTTATTTAGATATTAGAGTACCTGAGGATTAATTAGAAACATCATTGACATGTTTGGACGAACTTTAACGGTACTTTTTGGATTTGTTTGTATGCATGTTGAACAAGTGGATTACTGAGATCAATGGGGCCAACTAAACAGACTTTTTGGGATATAAAGAAGGACTTTATCGAACAAAACAACCATTCATTGTGTAGCTGGGACCCTTGGGATTGCAAACAGAGGAAGATCTTCAAAGGTAAGTGATTTATTTTATCGCTATTTGTTATTTTGTGACGCCTGTGCTGGTTGAAAAAGTATTTTGATGTGGGGCGCTGTCCTCAGATAATTGCATGGTATGCTTTCGCCGTAAAGCCTTTTTGAAATCTGACAACGTGGTTGGATTAACAAGAAGTTAAGCTTTTAAATTATGTAAGACACTTGTATTTTCATGAATGTTTAATATTACGATTTTTGTATTTTGAATTTCGCGCTCTGCAATTTCACTGGATGTTGTCGTAGGTGTCACGCTAGCAGTTCATGTGCCCTAAGATTAAGTCATACCAGCTCCAGTAAAGAGATCAGAGACTCGGGTGACTTCTACATCATCTTTACTAAACAACATAAACACAATTAACAATTGAAACCGTTAACGCAGCAGACAAAAACAAGGTTTGACCACTCCTCAAAAATGGCTTCAACCCTGCTCTTCAAAAGAGGCAAAGATAGTCATTTTCTTGTTGTCAACTGCCTCCACATAGAACATCTCATCTCTCTGTAATTGGAACATGAATGGTTCCTTGAGGAGAATATTTTCCTCTTCATTCAGGCCATCATACAACCGTAATTCTTTAAGGGTTGTAATGCGGTCTTCCCCGTCCATCCCAATTACACTAGGGAGGGAAACACTGCCTTTAAATGTTTGGCGTTCACACCACCTTGCTGCCTCTAGGGTGTCCCTTAGAAGAACAGCTGCTTCCTTGAAGAAAAAGGAAGAATAAATATTAAGACTTGTGTCTTATTGGGTGATCAAGACAAATTACACCCCACTATCACAAGTGTAATACACCCCACTACCACCATGCAAACAAAAGCCACTATTACTAAAAGGGTTTTCAGTGATATCTATAACTACTCAACAAGTCATCACAACTATTATATCTTGCCATGCATCAAGCCTTCAGCATTACACACAGTAGACTACATACCCAGTTCACAGCTCCCAGTTCGCCGTGCATTTTGTTTCAGTATCGTCTAGAAAGAAAACAGATTGTGGTCATTAAGTAAAGTAAGGGAACCTCTAGGGATGTGTGTACAAGAATGCACCTTACTTTAGCTAATAGCCTATACAGTACCTGATCCTGCAGAGCTGGATGCTGATGTGACATGCTGTGACTTCTTGGGGGGGGCACGTCTTCTACATCATCCTGAAATATATTGGAGTGGGGGGGGATTTAAGTCTTTAAACATTGGTTTAAGACTATACCACTCATCATATCACTGTAGCCAGACTGACCTGATTATATGTTCATATTTAAGGTATGTCATTCACTCACTAAGGTCTGAAGGAGAGAGGTTGAAAGATTGAAAAAGGCGGCGAAAACAAAACACACTACAGGTAGGAGGTGTCATATGATGAGTGGTATAGTCTTAAACCAATGTTTAAAGACTTATCCCCCCCTCTCCAATATATTTCAGGATGATGTAGAAGACGTGACCCCCCAAGAAGTCACAGCATGTCACATCAGCATCCAGCTCTGCAGGAGTTTGATGTATGAATTGTGCATGTAGTATAAAAACTGTAGGAAATAGGTTCCAAAAAGTGTCAAGATAAATAAACAAGAAAAAGTATGAGCAATAACAGTAGTGTGCTTTGCATGCTGCAAGCACAGAAATAATAACTTTTCATATGTTATAACCACAGAAAATAGGACTAATATAATACTGTATAAAGAATAGCCAGCAGCTTACCATCAAAACAAACACCCCACGGTTTGAGAAACCTTGCTTTGATAGGCCCTGTGGTGTGAACAAGGTACAATTTTCAATAGAGGAATGACAATCAAATGGTACAGAATAATAATTTAATTGAAAGAAATATCTAACCTGATCATGGACAAGATCTTGAGGGGCGAAGCTCTTGAGCGGCCTCTGGGGACTGTTTAAGGGCCTCTGGGTGCTCTTGAGGGGCCACTGGATGCTGATGGTAAGTCAGGTGCTTCAGAAACTGTGTTCTGTTAATTATTGTTGCCGTGCAACAGCAACAATGAAAGTGTGTCACATTTCTACAACTGAAGCCACATTTTATGATTGTGAACTCTGAAAGAGAGGAATAAGAGTAAAGTAACAAGTTATAGAATTAAATTAAATACACTGATGTAACTGAAAAACATAGGGCAAATAAAAAACGTGAACGTCAAATATATTCAATAAGCAAAGAAAGAAATAGTACCTCTGTGCCTCACTGAAGCATGACCTTTGATGTGGTTGTTGACCGTATATTGTTCAGCCTTATAAACTCAGCAAAAAAAGAAACGTCCTCTCACTGTCAACTGCGTTTATTTATGGAATAATGTGTCCCTGAACAAAGGGTGGGTCAAAAGAAAAATGAACAGTCAGTATCTGGTGTGGCCACCAGCTGCATTAAGTACTGCAGTGCATCTCCTCATGGACTGCACCAGATTTGCCAGTTCTTGCTGTGAGATGTTACCCCACTCTTCCACCAAGGCACCTGCAAGACATTTCTGGGGGGAAGGGCCCTAGCCCTCACCCTCCGATTCAACAGGTCCCAGACGTGCTCAATGGGATTGAGATCCGGGCTCTTCGCTGGCCATGGTAGAACACTGACATTCCTGTCTTGCAGGAAATCACGCACAGAATGAGCAGTATGGCTGGTGACATTGTCATGCTGGAGGGTCATGTCAGGATGAGCATGTAGGAAGGGTACCACATGAGGGAGGAGGATGACTTCCCTGTAACGCACAGCATTGAGATTGCCTGCAATGACAACAAGCTCAGTCCAAAACCACGACTCGTCAGTGAAGAGCACATTTTGCCAGTCATGCCTGGTCCAGTTGTTGCTGGTGATGTCTGGTGATGACCTGCCTTACAACAGGCCTACAAGCCCTCAGTCCAGCCTCTCTCAGCCTATTGCGGACAGTCTGAGCACTGATGGAGGCATTGTGCGTTCCTGGTGTAACTCGGGCCGTTGTTGTTGCCATCCTGTACCTGTCCTGCAGGTGTGATGTTCGGATGTACCAATCCTGTGCAGGTGTTGTTACACATGGTCTGCCACTGTGAGGATGATCAGCTGTCCATCCTGTCTCCCTATAGCGCTGTCTTAGGCGTCTCACAGTACGGACATTGCAATTTATTGCCCTGGCCACATCTGCAGTCCTCATGCCTCCAATGGTTAACAGCCTGAGTGAGTTGTCTTCATTTATCCACCATCGTTGTCTAGTCTGCCAAATCAGTGCAAATGTACAATTCCTAATTCTCATGAGCAGTGCAATATTTTCTGGCCCCAGTGGGGGGCAGCAGAAAATAGCAGATGGTTGAATTGGCACTGCTGTGCAATATCCAAGAGCTACCATCAAGAGAAAAACATAAGTGATGTACGAATATGTATATTCAGAATTTTTAAACGGAAACATAATGATGAGTTAATTACAAGCCCTGTCAAGTTACAAGCCCATGCGCACATACACCTTTTACATAACGTCTGATACATGCTCAGCCAAGTCTGTGATGTCTAACTCATAATTCCTAGTTACAAGGGTAGTGAGTTACACAGGAATTTTTCATAGCCATCTGATACCTGACATCTGATACATGGCATGTGATACATGTTTTGACTCTGGGATTTCGGTAAGGTGCAACGACGCATGTGTGGGACTGTTGAGCCTACTCAAGTGCTCTTTTAATCTCTCGCTCTCTCTCTCGCTCTCGCTCTCGCTCTCGCTCTCTCTCTCTCTCAGTGTGTAGGAGATTGTCTCTGGGCTGTCTGTCATATCATCCTACAGCAGCACACATTGCCAGTAGAGCAGGATACAAAAGCCTCAATATCATCCAGACTGACTGTAGCACAGCATCTATTTTTCAGTTTGCTCATCTCTAGGCACGACTCTAAGCCTCTGATCCTCCACAAATTCTTCTGTTAGATGCGGATAAAAAAGTCAGAATATTAGGGCTTCTCTCCTCCCTCTCGACTCAGGCTTTACTCAGCCTTTCACTAATAAACGAGGTTACTCATGGATCCGTTGTGAGTTTGGGATTAAGTACTTTTTAGAGTTGCTAAAGTTTTTGAGAAAAGAGTCACCTTTTTCATTATATTTAGTCTGTGACTTGGTGATTTTTACGGAAGGACCAATCCACAGCCCTCTAAAAACAATGAAGTTAGATTGTGGATAATGATGTCTGCAATAATAACCATCACATGCGCTCCTGAGTGGTGCGGCGGTCTAAGGCACTGCATCTCAGTGCTAGAAGCGTCACTACAGACCCTGGTTCGATTCCAGGCTTTATCTCAACCGGCCTTGATTGAGAGTCCCATAGGGCGGCGCACAATTGGCCTAGTGTCGTCCGGGTTGGTCTGGGGAACGGCCTTCACTGTAAATAAGAATTTGTTAACTGACTTGCCTAGTTAAATAATAAAAAACATGAAAATCAGACATAGAACAACAGAATCTTGAATCAGAGGCAAGTTCTTCTCCCAGTACTGGAAAGACAGTACCATCGAAGTGCCCTCACTGCTGCTTGATCACCTATTTTTCCACCATAATTAAGGAGAATAAGAACAACGAACTTCTTCGACAAAAAGATCCTGATCATTAGAAAGCAAATTATGGAATCCTCTTTGATTCTGCGTTTTCTCCAAAGCTCAGTTGTCCTGAGTCTGCACAACACTGCCAGGACCTAGGATCAATGGAGACACTCACATTTTTTTATCCTATATCTCTTGACACATTCATGAAAATAGTCATGGCCTCTAAACCTTCAAGCTGTTCCAACTAAACTACTGAAAGAGCTGCTTCCTGTGCTTGCCGCTCCTATGTTGAACATAATAAATGGCTCCCTATCCACCGGATGTGTACCAAGCTCCGAAAGACAAATAATGTATACAAAACGCTTCAGTCTGGTTTTAGACCCCATCATAGCACTGAGACTGCACTCGTGAACGTAGTAAATAACCTTTTAACGGCATCAGACCAAGGCTCTGCATCTGTTCTCGTGCTCCTAGACCTTAGTACTGCTTTTGACACCATCGATCACCACTTTCTTTTGGAGAGATTGGAAACCCTAATTAGTCTACACGGACAAGTTCTGGCCTGGTTTAGATCTTATCTGTCTGAAAGATATCAGTTCGTCTCTGTGGATGTTTTGTCCTCTGACAAATCAATTGTAAGTTTCTGTGTTCCTCAAGGTTCAGTTTTAGGACCACTATAGTTTTCACTACATATTTTACCTCTTGGTGATGTCATTCGGAAACATAGCTGTAACTTTCACTGCTACGTGGACGATGCACAGCTGTTCATTTCCATGAAACATGGTGAAGCCCCAAATGGCCCTCCGTGGAGGCCTGTGTTTCAGACATAAGGAAGTGGATTTTTTACTTTTGAACTGACAAAACAGAGATGCTAGTTCTAGGTCCCAAGAAACAAAGAGAACTTCTGTTGGATCTGACAATTAATCTTGATGGTTGTACAGTCGTCTGAAATGAAACTGTGAAAGACCTCGGCATTACTCTGGACCCCGATCTCTCTTTTGATGTACATATCAATCATATTTCAAGGACAGCTTTTTTCCATCTTCGTAACGTTGCAAAAAATGGAATATTTCTGTCCAAAAATGATGCAGAAAAGCTAATCCATGCTTTTGTCATTTATAGATTAGACTTCTGCAATGCTCTACCTTCCGGCTACCCGGATAAAGCACTAAATAAACTTCAGTTAGTGCTAAACACGGCTGCTAGAATCTTGACTAGAACCTAAAAATGTGATCTTATTACTCCAGTGCTAGCCTCTCTGCACTGGCTTCATGTTAAGGTTAGGACTGATTTCAAGGTTTTACTGCTAACTGACAAACATTACATGGGCTTGCTCCTACCTATCTCTCCGATTTGGTCCTGCCGTACATACCTACACGTACGCTACGCTCACAAGACACAGGCCTCCTTATTGTCCCTAGAATTTCTAAGCAAACAGCTGGAGGGAGGGCTTTCTCCTATAGAGCTCCATTTTTATGGAATGGTCTGCCTATCCATGTGAGAGACGCAGACTTGGACTCGGCCTTTAAGTCTTTATTGAAGACTCATCTCTTCAGTAGGTCCTATGATTGAGTGTAGTCTGGTCCAGGGGTGCGAAGTTGAACGGAAAGGCACTGGAGTGATGAACCACCCTTGCTGTCTCTGCCTGGCCGGTTCCCCTCTCTCCACTGGGATTATTTTCCTCTGACCCTATTATGAGGGCTGAGTCACTGGCTTACTAGTGCTCTTTCATGCCGTCCCTAGGAGCGGTGTGCGTCACTTAATTGGGTTGAGTCACTGACGTGATCTTCCTGTCCGGGTTGGCGCCTCCTTGGGTTCGTGCCGTGGATGAAAGCTTTGTGGGCTATACTCAGCCCTGTCCGGGGGTATCGTCGGACGGGGCCACAGTGTCTCCTGACCCCTCCTGTCTCAGCCTCCAGTGTCTATGCTGCAATAGTTTGTGTCGGGGGGCTAAGGTCAGTCTGTTATATCTGGTGTAATTCTCCTGTCTTATCCGGTGTCCTGTGTGAATTTAAGTATGCTCCCTCTAATTTTTTATCCCTCTCCCTCCCCACCGGAGGACCTGAACCCTAGGACCATGCCTCAGGACTACCTGGCCTGATGACTCCTTGCTGTCCCCAGTCCACCTAGTCGTGTTGCTAGTCCAGTTTCAACTGTTCTGCCTGCAGCTATGGAACCCTGACCTGTTCACCAGACGTGCTACCTTGTCCCAGACCTACTGTTTTTGACTCCCTCTCTCTACCGCACCTGCTGTCTCTAACTCTGAATGGTCGGATATGAAAAGCCAACTGACATTTACTCCTGTGGTACTGACCTGTTGCACCCTCTACAACCACTATGATTATTATTGTTTGACCCTGCTGGTCATCTATGAACGTTTGAACATCTTGGCCATGTACTGTTATAATCTCCACCCGGCACAGCTAGAAGAGGACTGGCCACCCCTCAGAGCCTGGTTCTTCTCTAGGTTTCTTTGTTATTTCTAGCCTTTCTAGGGAGTTTTTCCTAGCCACCATGTTTCTACATCTGCATTGCTTGCTGTTTTTTTGTATAGCACTTTGTGTGATGTTAAAGGTCTTTATAAATTCATTTGATTTATCCCAGTATTTCATGTGATTGCATGAGATCCAGGTGGAGGTTTTAAATCTTTAAAGGGGCCTTCTGCAATTGCTACATTCCTTTTTGGACTTTTACATTTTAAGCAGGTAGCCTAGCGGTTAAAAGCATTGGGCCAGTAACTGAAAGGTTGCTGGTTCGAATCCCCGAGCCAGCAAGGTGGAAAAATCTGCCGTTCTGCCCTTGAGAAATGCAGTTAACCCCAACAACAACTCTCTCCGGGTGCCATTGACGTTGATTTAAGGCAACCCCCCGCACCTCTCTGATTCAGTTGTGCAACTGACTAGGTATTCCCTTTCCAATTGAAGAATATAACTTATAAATGCCTTATTAGCTTAATTCCATTGTCTTACCCTTATCAGAACCTACAATATAATTTTGTCATATCTCTTTGAACAAAGTCAAAAGGTTGTATCTTATACAATATCTCTTTGATATGACAATATGTAATCATGACTAAAACAAAATGCCCACTGGGCACACCATGTCATTTCAATGTGGAGAATTGGGTAATATTTGGTAGATTTGTTGATCAATGAGATTCCAACCTATTTTCACCCACTCAAAAAAACAGACAATAGTTTGTTGAATTCCCAATGTGTTATTACTATGCTTTCAACCATCTAAAAGCACAACAAAATTCCAATGGGATACAATGTCAGGTATTTTGTTTATTTATTTATTTAACAACTTAATGTGTTATCACTGTGCTTCATCTAATAGCACAACCAAATGTCCTGGATTGTAGTTGAGATTACATTAAAGTACATGGTGCAAGTGATCAATGCTGGTGCATTACATGGTGCAAGTGATCAATGCTGTTTGAGACTCGGTGTAGAGACCCACGACCCTGAACATACATGCTTTCTATATTTACATAAGAAGACATTGACTGTTACAGTAACCTCAACATGTGGCCATGGATGTGTTACTCATGTTACGGTAGAATAAATACTGTTACATTAGTTTGTAAGATAGCTTTAACATTAGGCTATTTACTGTTTCACAAAAGTAATATTGAATTGTGTTTTGTTGACAAGGAGATGTATCTACTGCTTGGATATTTAGATCTGAGCCACTGGCTTAATCCTTTAATTTTATTTCTGCTTGAGATGGAGACACGAATCCAACCTATAATTTGTTAACTTGTAGACAAGTTAATAGACTATTTTCCGTATTGCAAAAGTGATATTGAATTGTGTTTGGTTGTTAACGCAGCCAAATATCAACATTTGAAGGAGATGTTTCTTCTGCTTGAATAGCTCCATCTGTACCACTGACGCTGGCTTTAACTCCAGTTTGTCTACAAATTAATTATTTATATGTTGGATTCACGTCTCCATTTCAACCAAAAATTTAAGTTAAATAATAGGACTAAGTCAAATCAAACTTTAAATTATAAATTCAGTTTTATTTGATTTAACCTTTCTAGCTCAGGGGTTCCGCTAGCGGAACACCCACAACATTCCACTGAAAAGGCAGCGCGCGAAATTCAAAAATATATTTTTAGAAATATTTAACTTTCACACATTAACAAGTCCAATACAGCAAATGAAAGATAAAAATCTTGTTAATCTACCCATGGTGTCCGATTTCAAAAATGATTTACAGTGAAAGCACAACATATGATTATGTTAGGTCAGAGCCAAGTCAGAAACACACACAGCCATTTTTTCAGCCAACAATAGGAGTTAGAAAAAGCAGAAATATAGTTAAAATGAATCACTAACCTTTGATTATCTTCATCAGATGACAGTCATAGGACATCATGTTATACATGTATTGTGTGTTTTGTTCGATAATGTGCATATATATATATATATATTAAAACAAATCTCAGTTTACATTGGCACGTTACGTGCAGTAATGTTTTGATTCCAAAACATCCGGTGATTTTGCAGAAATACTCATAATAAACATTGATAAAAGATGCAAGTGTTATTCACAGAATTAAAGATAAACTTATCGTCTATGCAACCGCTGTGTCAGATTTCAAAAAAAACTTTACGGATAAAGAATAATCTGAGAACGGCGCTCAGAGCACAATCCAGCCAAAGAAATAGCCGCCATTTTGGCGTCAACAGAAGCTACAAAAACACTATAAATATTCACTTACCTTCGAATAACTTCATCAGAAGGCACTCCCAGGATTCCCAGTTCGACAATAAATGACTGATTTGTTCCATAAAGCCCATCATTTAGCCACTTGTTGTTAGCATGTTCAGCCCAGTAATCCATTTTCATGACGCACGAGCAATCCCTCCAGACAAAAACTCAAAAAGTTCCGTTACAGGTCGTAGAAACAAGTCAAATGATGTATGCAATCCATATTTAGGATGTTTTTAACATTAATCATCAATAAGGATCCAACCGGAGAATTTCATTGTCTGAAGAAAGAGCATTGGAACGAGAGCACTCTCTCTCGTGAGCGCGCACAATGAGACCGAGAATTTCTGCAGACCACTCAGTAAAATAGCTCCTATGAGCCCCTCCTTTATAGTAGAATCATATAACCAGAATCTAAAGACGGTGACATCTAGTGGAAGCCCTAGGAAGTGTTTGCTCATCCATAACTAAAAGGGATATCATTTGGCACTGTTTTGAAAATCGAGTTCTCACTTCCTGTTTGGATTTCTTCTCAGGTTTTTGTCTGCCATATGAGTTCTGTTATACTTACAGACATAATTCAAACAGTTTTAGAGACTTCAGAGTGTTTTCTATACAATAGTAATAATAATATGCATGTATTACCTTCTGGGACAGAGTAGGAGGAAATTCAGTTTGGGCACGCAATTCGTCCAAAGTGAAAATGCTGCCCCCTGTCCCGAACAGGTTTTTAATCCTTTTCTTTAACTTTGATTTTTACTTGCGAGGGAGACGTGAATCCAACATATTTATTATTGACTTGTAGATGCCATTTAGAAATCAACTGAAGCTTGAAACCGCAGGCCTACAGTATATGTACTGTCAATTTTTAGTTGAATCCTGGGCTGAATTTAAACAATAGCTGTTGATGACTTCCCAAATGCTATATAGGCCTGAATAGCATCAATGATGATATATGATTGATCAAATATGGTTCCATTTCATTTGCTCTGTTTAACCTACCCTTTAGAATAACTTTGAGAGCAACAGTGAATCTATTAAGTGGATTTCTCAATTATCATTCTCACAATAGCACATTGTTTATAGTCAGTGACAAATATCAAAGCTAGGCTGGGCAATACCACAATAATGTGGTTAAAATTGTACCCTAAAAACAACAGATTACTTCTTTCAAATCCAATGTATTTTCCTCCTAGATCACACGTCACAATGCGTTGACAAATTAAGTTGAAACAAATTTGATTTAACCAGTTTGTACCCCGTGGGTACTTTACATATGCTGCTAGGCTTGCACAGGAAATACAAACACTTCCCGGGAATGCAACTGTACAGCCTCTGCTATTATTTTCATCCTCCATCCGTGTCTCTCTTTTCAGCCTGCCTCTTGGTCTCTCTGTCTGTGCTTTCCTCGCCCTGCTGCTTCTCGGATCAAAGGGACTCAATGGATTCTTCAGCCTGGCTCTGTCTGTAGCTGCTGTGACAGTGAATGAAATCACAAGCAGGATTCAGCATTGCCAAAAGAACAAAAACAGCTTATGGATGTGAAAAGCATACAAAGAGATTCCTGAAATATCCTCGCAGGAGACACCGCCAAAGCAGTCTTTAATGCACACGAGGGCGGGGGGTTGAGAGACTAACGTTGCTGGGTCTGTGAAAGGGCAGACATGTTGTTCGTAGGTGGCAAAGAAAGGGAATATTGAGATCAGTCCTGTTCATTCATATTACTCTTATCACCATAGTTCAGTTTGAATACTTTATGAATACCTGTGTAGTACCCTACCGTATTCAACATCTGTCTTGTGAAAGTGGTGAATTTGCTTAAATTGTTTGTTAGACTTTATGAGGCTGATAAGAAACGGGTCTCCTGTAAAACGTGGCCTGTCTGCAGGAAAAGATAACTCTGGTTTTCAAAATATTAATATTCCAGCGCATTGTCATCTCATTTACTATTTCAAGTCTTAAGTGTCAGACTGATAAGCTTGCAGTCAACTAAATCAGTTCTGAAGGCTGAGTGTAAGCCGTTTCTACTTTATGTGGTCATACAATCTTAATTGCTTGGGATTGATTAAACTCTGCCCCCGTATCTCTGTCTCTCTCACACACACACACACACACACACACACACACACACACACACACACACACACACACACACACACACACACACACACACACACACACACACACACACACACACACACACACACACGACATTAACCTTCGTTCTCCTTATAGAGGGGTGACGGCAGTATGGATGGTTCAATGCAGAGATGATTGAAAACATTAGAGTAAAGCAAATGTTGTTTGTTTAATTCAGCTCAGACACTCATTGTACTCTGAGTATCTGATACTGTGTATTGTAATAACAAGGCCAGCTCTTACCATTAAGCAACCTATGTTTTTTATTTCATTACATTTTTTAGGAACTCAATCGGGGTCTCAACTTACAATTGAGAGTAAGAATAGTAGAATACACAAGGTGCCAGTTTTTGACATTGGTTGTGCATCAGCAGTTTTTCTCTTGTTATGTCAGTCACTGACAGTGACTCAATTAGCCCATGTCAGCTAACATCTTTTAGATTGGTTAGTCTAGCCAGCTATCTAAACTTGTAGTAAACATTTCGCTTAGGGCCCCCAAAAGGCCCTGACTACAAACAGTAATGTCACCATAGCCAGTGTTTATGACACGTGATGTAGTGATGGGTCTTTCGAGTACAAGCGGCTCTTTTTGAACAGATGTTTTTGGTGAACGTCAGGAAGCGAATCGCATCTGTGAAAGAGACATTTATTTGGCTCCCTGATTTGCACACTGCTACCACTGCTGCTTGATGAGCTCTAGACCACCATTATAAGTCATAAAACATTATCTGTAGATAAATTATGAAACGTTATCTGGTAATTCCTCTCTCCAGGAACAATAGGTAGGGTGGAGAGAGACTCATTCTGGTCCACGTTAACTTTTGCAAGCAATTTAATTCCATCTGGTAAAAAAAAAAATGTTTAACTCACATTTCACGATCTGACAAAATGATAGGCAACTTTTTAGGCTTAACCTTAGAAATGTTATATTTTAATGTTTTTGTATGAAATTTCAGCACTACTGAACAAAGAGCCTTTTAGGAGCCAAATGAACAGCTCATTTAGGTGAGTGGAGTTAAAATATCAGGCTCATCGAAAAAGACTCAGAATGCCCATCACTAATGTGGCCTGCTACTCATCCATCTGGCCCGGTAAACCACTCATGCCATGGATAACATCTGAAGCAGGTTGAAGAGTGGTGCCATATGATCTCTTCATTAGAGAGGAACTGACACTCCTCGGCGGTTGTGTACACACAGTCATCCGTTCTGGACTACCTTTGTAGGTTTCCATTCTCTGTTATTTGGGTTCTGTTGTGTCCACTGGAGATGTGCATTATTCAAAATTATAAACTGGGTGGTTTGAGCCCAGAATGCTGATTGGCTGACAGCCAGCCGTCGTATATCAGACCGTATTCCATGGGTATGACAAAACATGTATTTTTACTGTTCTATTTATGATGGTAACCACTTTATAATAGCAATAAGGCACCTCGTGGGTTTGTGGTATATTGCTAATATACCACGCCTAAGGGCTGTATCCAGGCACTCCGCTTTGCGTCGTGCCTAAGAACAGCCCTTAGCCATGGTATATTGGCCATATACAGTGGCTTGCGAAAGTATTCACCCCCTTGGCATTTTTCCTATTTTGTTGCCTTACAACCTGTGATTAAAATAGATTCTGGGGGGGGGTTGTATCATTTGATTTACACAACATGAAGAATCAAAATATTTTTAGGGGTGAAACAAGAAATAAGACAAAAAAACTGAACTTGAGTGTGCATAACTATTCACCCCCCCAAAGTCAATACTTTGTAAAGCCACCTTTTGAAGCAATTACAGCTGCAAGTCTCTTGGGATATGTCTCTATAAGCTTGGCACATCTAGCCACTGGGATTTTGCCCATTCTTCAAGGCAAAACTGCTCCAGCTCCATCAAGTTGGATGGGTTTCGCTGGTGTACTGCAATCTTTAAGTCATACCACAGACTCTCAATTGGATTGAGGTCAGGGCTTTGACTAGGCCATTCCAAGACATTTAAATGTTTCTCCTTAAACCACTCGAGTGTTGCTTTAGCAGTATGCTTAGGGTCATTGTCCTGCTGGAAGGGGAACCTCTGTCCCAGTCTCAAATCTCTGGAAGACTGAAACAGGTTTCCCTCAAGAATTTCCCTGTATTTAGCGCCATCCATCATTCCTTCAATTCTGACCAGTTTCCCAGTCCCTGGCGATGATACTGCCACCACCATGCTTTACTGTGGGGATGGTGTTCTCGGGGTGATTGATCATTTTCCTTGATGGCCAAACAGCTTCGTTTTAGTCTCATCTGAGACTTGGGGAGTCTCCCACATGCCTTTTGGCGAACACTAAACGCTATATATTTGCTTATATTTTTCTTTAAGCAAGGTTTTTTTCTAGCCACTCTTCCTTAAGCCCAGCTTTGTGGAGTACATCTTAAAGGGGTATGGACAGATAATCCAATCTCCACTGTCGAGCTTTGCAGCTCCTTCAGGGTTATCTTTGGTCTCTTTCTTGCCTCTCTGATTAATGCCCTCCTTGCCTGGTTCGTGAGTTTTGGTGGGCAGCCCTCTCTTGGCAGGTTTGTTGTGGTGCCATATTACTTCAATTTTTTAATAATGGTGCTCCGCGGGATGTTCAAAGTTTCTGATATTTTTTTATAACTCAACCCTGACCTGTACTTCTCCATAACCTTTTATTTTATTTAACTAGGCAAGTCAGTTAAGAACAAATTCTTATTTTCAATGACGGGGGTAAACTGCCTTCAGGGGCAGAACAACTGATTTTTTACCTTGTCAGCCCTGGGATTCGATCTTGCAACCTTTTGGTTACAAGTCCAAGTCCACTAGGCTACCTGCCGCCCCAACTTTGTCCCCAACCTGTTTGGAGAGCTCCTTGGTCTTCATGGTGCCGCTTGCTTGGTGGTGCCCCTTGCTTACATTTACATTTACATTTTAGTCATTTAGCAGACGCTCTTATCCAGAGCGACTTACAGTAGAGTGCATACATTTTATTACATTTTACATACTGAGACAAGGATATCCCTACTGGCCAAACCCTCCCTAACCCGGACGACGCTATGCCAATTGTGCGTCGCCCCACGGACCTCCCGGTTGCGGCCGGCTGCGACAGAGCCTGGGCGCGAACCCAGAGACTCTGGTGGCGCAGCTAGCACTGCGATGCAGTGCCCTAGACCACTGCGCCACCCGGGAGGTTAGTGGTGTTGCAGACTCTGTGGACTTTCAGAACAGGTGTATGTATACTGAGATCATGTGACACTTAGATTGCACACAGGTGGACTTTATTTAACTAATTATGTGACTTCTGAAGGTAATTGGTTGCACCAGATCTTATTTAGGGGCTTCATAGCAAAGGATACATATTCACGCACCACTTTTCCATTTAAATTTTTATTTATTTTTTTGAAACAAGATTTTATTTTCATTTCACTTCACCAATTTGGACTATTTTGTGTATGTCCATTACATTAAATCTAAATAAAAGTATATTTAAATTACAGGTTGTAATGGAACAAAATGGGGAAATCGCCAAGGGGGATGAATACTTTTGCAAGGCACTGCACGCCACCCCCTCGAGCCTTATTGCTTAAGTACAGGGCATGCTCTCTTTTAAGTGTAAAAGGAGGCATATGGCACAAGGAAGAACAGGTTTAGAAGGAGCAAAGAGAGGATGGGAAGAGAGGAGTCGGATGAGAGTAATCCAGTCATTGGTAAGACTGTCCCCCGCACACACAACATCCCCTCCAGCTCTGGTTGTTTGATCACCCACATTAAAAGAGTAATTACAAGCACACAACACCAGCAGGGACAGCCTGCCTCCCCCAGCGGTGCTTCACACGCACAAAGGGCATTAACATCCCTCCCAGCCTCTCCACAGTCAGCCTGTTTTTATGGGTGGCACAGGGGACTTAGAACTCCCAGCTCCACCATCCGTGCCTCTCCACAGTCAGCCTGTTTTTATGGGTGGCACAGGGGACTTAGAACTAATGCAGATAACATATAGTGCCAATCCCAAATGGAATAATCATCATCTATATGAAGAGACAATTCAAAAAAATAAAAAATAATATAATTTCCCTCTGCCTCAAGGTCTGTATAGAAAAGCCTTCCTTGACATCCGCATGTGAGTGAAATTACCAACAAGGCCAATAATAACCAATAATTGGTGTTAAAAAATGATGCTATTCAGGAGGGTACTTCACTAGGGTTTTCATAGCACATCCATTTTCTCAATTGCTTAAACTGAAAGAGACAGATGTGGTTGGATAGCATAATAAAGTGTGTTTCCACAGAGCACAGTAACCTTGCAGTAAATAACACTATCATTAAAGACAGCAAGCCAGTTGTATAAAACAACCTCCCTTTGACCTAGTTTCTGTATATGTATTCATTAAGGATCCCCATTATTTCCTGCCAAGGCAGCAGCTACTCTTCCTGGGTCCAAACACATTAAGGCACTTACATCACACACACACACACAAAAAAACAACAACTGTACATTATATAACATTATTACACCACTGCATATCTACAATACAACATGTATAATACCACCATACAACAATATTACAATGTACGTGTGTGTAGATTGCGTGTGCTATGGTGTGTGTGTGCCTGTGTGTGTGTTTATCTCTTCACACGTTTTTCCATAAGGTGTCGTTTGATCTGGGTTTTTTAAATCTGATTTTACACCTTGCATGAGTTACTTGATGTGAAATTGAGTTCCATGTAGTCATGGCTATATGTAGTACTATGCGTTTCCCAGAGTCTGTTTTGGACTTGGGGACTGTGAAGAGACCCCCTGGTGGAATGTCTTGTGGGGTATGCATGAGTGTCTGAGCTGTGTGCTAGTCGTATAAAAAGACAACTCGGTGCTTTCAACATGTCAATACCTCTCACAAAGACAAGTAGTGATGCAGTCAATCTCGCCTCTACTTTGAGCCAGGAGAGATTGACATGCATGTCAATGGGGTTACGTAGCTCTCTGTGTACATTTAAGGGACAGTTGTGCTGCTCTGTTCTGGGCCAACTGTAACTTGCCTATATCCCTCTTTGTGGCACTTGACCATATGACTGGGCAGTAGTCCAGGTGCGACAAAACCAGGGCCTGTAGGACATGTTTTGTTAATAGCAATGTCAAGAAAGCAGAGCAGCGCTTTATTACGGACAGACCTCTCCCCATCTTAGCTACCGTTTCATCAATATGTTTTGACCATTACAGTTTACAATCCAGGGTTACACAACAAGCAGCATTAGTCTCATCAACGTGCTCAATTTCCACATTGTTCATTCCAAGATCTTGGAACAGTACCTCATTAAGCTGGTTGAGAGAATGCGAAGAGTGTACAAAGCTGTCATTAAGGCAAAGGGTGGCTACTGTAAGGTTCTGTATTTATTTTCTTAGTCAACCTTGTGTTCTGTTTCATTGTATCCCTGTTCAACGTAGCCCTGTTTCTTTGTGTTCTTGAACGTAGCCCTGTCTTTCATTTTTGTTCATTGATTTCAACTGTGTTAGTTACTGACCTGGTCTCATCAGCTCCTTATTTAGTTCAGTTCATTCTGTTTGTGCCTTTGTGAGGTATTGTTCGTTTTGACTCTACTAAGCCTTTTCCTATCTCGTTTGTGAGAACCAGTTATAGCCTTCAGTCCTAGTTTGATTCACCTGCCTGTTTGCCTACCTGTGTATGACCATTGGCCTACATTCTGCGAAGGCGAAATAAACACCTGCCGTGCTTTGCGTGTGAATCTACACCTTTTTCTCCCTGAGTATTCATGACAGAATACCTCACAAAGGCACAAACAGAATGAACTGAACTCAATAAGGAGCTGACGAGACCAGGTGAGTAACTAACACAGGTGAAATCAATGAACAAAAATGAAAGACAGGGCTACGTAAAAAAAAATACAAAGAAACAGGGCTACATTCAAGAACACAACGAAACAGAACACAAGGGTCACTAAGAAAATAAATACAGAACCTTACAGCTACTTTGAAGAATCTCAAATATTAAATATATTTTGATTTGTTCAACACTTTTGTGGTTACTACATGATTCTATATGTGTTATTTCATAGTTTTGATGTCTTCACTATTATTCTACAATGTACTTTGACTGGTACTGTACATTGTCCAGCAGCAGATTATGATCAACAATGTCAAAAGCTGCACTGAAGTCTCACAAAACAGCACAAGATTCTTATTATCAATTTATTTCAGCCAATCATCAGTCAGTTGTGTAAGTGCCGTACATGTTGAGTGCCCTTCCCTATAAGCATGCTGAAAGTTAGTTGTTCATTTGTTTACGGTGAAATAGCTTTGTATCTGGTCAAACACCATTTTTTGGGGGTTGGTAGCAGGTTGATTGGTTGGCTGTTTGAGTCAGTTAAAGGTGCTTTGCTATTCTTGGGTAGCAGAATGACTTTTGCTTCCCTCCAGGCCCGAGGGCACACTTTCCTGTAGGTTTAGATTGAAGAGATGACAAAAGTCAGGTACTGGATTCCCACATGTGGTACTTACAGTAATGTAATATTTTCATCCATATCGGGTGAACCGTTTAGAAGTCACAACACTTTTTGAACATAGTCCTCCCATTAAAACCTGTTAAGGCTAGGGGCGCTGTTGTCACTATTTATGCTAATCGTGTAATTTTTGAAACGGCTTCCCACAAAATTCTTGATCGTACAATATGCATATTATTATTATTATTGGATAGAAAACAGTCTATAGTTTCTATAGGAGTTGAAATTTTGTCTCTAAGTGGAACAGAACCCATTCTACAGCAATTTCCCTGACATGGAGTCAGATTTCAGAAATGTTGGCCCCTGATCTGGAGTCAGTTAAAAGGCCACTATTATTGCTATGAGTATACGGACACTGCTTACGTCTTCCCCTGGATGCCTTTACGTGATGACGATTTGAATGGGGTCGATTGCGCGTTCACAGGCACTATAAATTAAAAAACCCTGTAGCTAGCAACTCTTTTCTTGGTGCGTCATGCGGGTGGAGGACACCGACCCGCACCTGTTCCAAGCATTAGTGTTGGGAGTAATCTTTCTCCGGTCATGTTAAGACTCGTTATAGGAGTTAAAAACATCATAAGGTAGTTAATTTAAAGCGTTTTATAGCAATTTATATCCGTTTAGTGCGATTTTGGGACATTTATTTCTGAGACGCTGTGAATCTCTGGGCACGCTTCCAGTTCATCCCGAACGCAGTTGGCATTTCCACATGGCAAGAGGACAGCTTTCCACCAAAAGACGATTAGACCCAAGAAAGGATCCTTTGCCCAAGATACTGATGGAAGAACAGCTCAAAGTAGGACATTTTTATTATGATAAATCGTGTTTCTGTCGAAAAATGTTAGTGGCTTAGGACGCCATGTTTTTTGACGTAGCTTCGCTTGGCGCAAACTGTATTGAAAAGTAAGGATAATTTAAAAAATGTAATTCCGCGATTGTATTAAGAATTAAATTGTCTATCAATCGCTGTCCACCCTATATTTTTTAGTCACGTTTATGAGTATTTATGTATAAGAGTAGATCACTGTCTAATATGGCGCACCAACATTTTCTCACCAGCTGGGCTACTTTTGTCATTGTGTAACCATGATTTTGGTGGCTAAATATGCACATTTTCGAACAAACTGTATATGTATGTTGTAATGTGATGTTACAGGGGTGTCATCTGAAGAATTCTGAGAAGGTTAGTGAAAAAAATAATATATTTTGGCGATGTTTACGTTATCGCTCTCTTTGGCTAGAATCAATGCTGGGCTGCTATGTGCTATGTGCTATGCTAATATAACGATTTATTGTGTTTTCGCTGTAAGACACTTAGAAAATCTGAAATATTGTCTGTATTCACAGGATCTGTGTCTTTCGATTAGTGTATGCTGTGTATTTTTACGAAATGTTTGATGATTAGTAGTTAGGTAAACACGTTGCTCATTGTAATTATTCTAGTCCATTTGTGACGGTGGGTGCAATTGTAAACTATGCCAGCTACCTGAAATATGCACATTTTTCTAACAAAACCTATCCCATACCATAAATATGTTATCAGACTGTCATCTGATGAGTTTTTTTCTTGGTTAGGGGCTATAAATATCTTAGTTTAGCCGAATTGGTGATAGCTACTGGTGTTGGTGGACAAATAAAAGATGGTGGATTATGCTAATGTGTTTTTAGCTAATAGATTTACATCTTTACATATTGTGTCTTCCCTGTAAAACATTTTAAAAATCGGACATGTTGGCTGGATTCACAAGATCTGTGTCTTTCATTAGCTGTATTGGACTTTAATGTGTGAAAGTAAAATATTTAAAAAATATTTTTTTTTTGAATTTCGCGGCACTGGTTTTTCAGTGGGGGTGGGGGGGGAGTGCCGCTAGCGGCACCCCAGTCCTAGACAGGTTAAGGGGACCAAAAGTATTGGGACAAATTCACTTATGTGTATTAAAGTAGTCAAAGTTTAGTATCTGGACCCATATTCCTAGCATGTAATGACTACATCAAGCTTGTGACTCTACAAACTTGTTGGATGCATTTACTGTTTGTGATGGTTGTGTTTCAGATTATTTTGTGCCCAATAGAAATGAATGGCAAAACATGTGTTGTGACATTTTGGATTCACTTTTATTGTAAATAAGACTGTTTCTAAACACTTCTACATTAATGTGGATGCTACCATGATTACAGGTAGTCCTGAATAAATTATTAATAATGGTGAGTGAGAAAGTTACAGATGCTGTAACGGCAGTCTAGCTCTTCCTCCTCCGAGAGAGAAGGATCGGAGGACCAATGTGCAGCGTGGTAAGTTTCCATGATTTAATATACACGAAAACAAGACACTATACAAAATAACAAACAAACTAACCGTCACAGTCCCGTGTGGCACAAACACTGACACAGGAAACAACCACCCACAAAATCCCAACACAAAACAAGCCACCTATATATGATTCTCAATCAGGGACAACGATTGACAGCTGCCTCTGATTGAGAACCATATTAGGCCGAACACAGAAACAGACAAACTAGACACACAACATAGAATGCCCACCCAGCTCACGTCCTGACCAACACTAAAACAAGCAAAACACATAAACACTATGGTCAGCACGTGACAGATGCACAAATATCATCACCCCACCACCCAAAAATGCTAACCTCCCCTGTTATTGTAATGGTGAGAGATTATGTCTTGGGGTATGACATTTGTGCGTCTAACTTTCTCATTTTATTCAGGACTATCCGTAATCATGGTAGATTCCACATTAATGTAGATGTTTTTGGAAACATATTCTATTCTTATTTAAAATTAACTCCAAAATGACACAATGCATTATTTACCATTAATTTCTATTGGGCACAAAATTATCGGACACACAACCAAAACAAACAGAAAAAGTATCAAAGTTTCAGAATTCTAGGAACATGAGTCCAAATACTAAACGTTTGACTACTTTAATACACATAAGTGAATTTGTCCCAATACTTTTGGTCCCCTAAAATGAGGGGACAGTGTACAAAAAGTGCTGTAATTTCTAAACGGTTCACCCGACATGGATGAAAATGCCCTCAAGTTAAAGCTGACAGTCTGCACTTTAACCTCATAGTCACGTTATAAGTGCTGGAGTAGAGACAAAACAACAAAAAATCTGTCACTATCCCAATAGTTCTGTAGCTCACCGCATATGTATCGACATATCAAAATATCAGGTGGCTTGGTCATCATCATGTTTCATAGTGAATACAAGTGTCATAGTTAAAGTGTGTGTGTGTGTGTGACACAACAAACTATTAGCTGGTTGGCTGTGGGGCAGAATTACAAATTATTTGAGCCTCCAGGCTTCAGATAATGCAGTTCTAATTAAATGTGTATTTTATTATTGATCGAATTAACTGAACGCACCGCGTTTGACAATTAACGTTATGTTAGCTTCTAAAGATAACTGGAACATTTGCACAGATTTCCAAACGGTGATGTTGTGTTCATTTGACAATAAATTCACCTGTCTTGACTGCCATTACTACCCTATTCCCATGGTTTAATTATGTGCGTAATTGCGCAGTAACCGCCCCCCATCTCTCTCTCTCTCTCTCTCTCTCTCTCTCTCTCTCTCTCTCTCTCTCTCTCTCTCTCTCTCTCCCTCTCTCTCTCTCTCTCCCTCTCTCCGAACTGACATTCCTCTCCACTCTAGCATGAACGCGGCCAATGCGCAACGACCAGATTAAAGTAGGAACTTCAGGCTACCATCTGACCCTGGTTTCTTGGACTGCCGTCGTACGCGAGGGAACCATACATTCAAATCATTTTTCCTTGCACAAATACAAACTGTAGAGCGTGGCCAGGCATTGTTGGAGTCGCGGGCAACCTTGTGCGTACGCACTAAAAACAAAACACTGCAGGATGTTACTTCTCCTGGTCATTCCGTCTGTGATTTCGATTGAACAGTGATGTTTCCACATAATGAGTCAACTGTTTAGATGAAAATTACTACTTTGATCAAATTGCGCAATTTGCGACCGTCGCCTTGTGTATCTCTGCTTGGAATGCATGAGGAGAATGGGGAGGAACAGACGTGTCTATCCAGAATGGATATAACCCCAACAACTTTTGCCGCAGCGAACTCATCAGAGGATACTAATGGCACGAGTGCCCAAAGACCTCTGCCTCACTCCCAGAGCGTGGCCGTCTTCATCGTGTTCCTGGTCACCGTTATCATTCTGGTGACAATCGTAGGGAATGTACTTGTTGTGGTGGCCGTTTTCACCAGCCGCGCGCTCCGTGCGCCGCAGAATCTCTTCCTTGTCTCTTTGGCATCGGCAGATATATTAGTGGCCACCTTGGTCATCCCTTTCTCCCTCGCCAACGAGATCATGGGTTACTGGTACTTTGGCAGCACCTGGTGCGCCTTCTACTTGGCCCTTGACGTCCTCTTCTGCACGTCCTCCATAGTGCACCTCTGTGCCATAAGTCTGGACAGGTACTGGTCTGTAACCAAAGCTGTTAGCTACAATCGGAAGAGGACGCCCAAGCGTATTAAGTGTATGATCACCGTGGTCTGGGTCATATCAGCAGTCATCTCTTTTCCACCGTTACTTATGACCAAACACGACGAGCATGAGTGCTTGCTCAACAACGAAACATGGTATATTCTCTCGTCTTGTCTGGTATCATTTTTCGCCCCGGGACTAATCATGATTCTGGTGTATTGTAAAATATATAAAGTGGCCAAGCAGCGCGCATCAACTGTGTTTGCAGCAAAGAACGGAACGGAGAGACAGCCTTCGCAGTCGGAGACGTGCTTCGTGCCCAGGAGGAAGTTTGAGGTGGAGAGCCCCAGCAGCCCCAGTTTAGGTGGCCACATGCGGAAAGGAGAGCTCGATGATATTGACCTGGAGGAGAGCTGCGTCGCCGACAGCAAACCCAAGAACTGTCTCTTCTCCAAGAGAGGGAAAGTGGAGGGCGCAAACACTTTCCCAAAACAGAGTTGCCGCGTGTCATGGGCTTCAAACCGCAACGCGAAGCTCTCTCAGGAGCAAAAGATTAGACAGATGTCACTGTCAAAGACCAAACTGGCGCAGATGCGTGAAAAGCGCTTTACGTTTGTCCTTGCAGTGGTGATGGGGGTGTTTGTACTCTGCTGGTTCCCATTCTTTTTTACATACAGTCTGCACGCAATATGCAGAGATTGTTGCCCAATTCCGGATGCTCTCTTTAATCTGTTTTTCTGGATTGGTTACTGTAACAGTTCAGTGAATCCTATCATTTATACAATATTTAATCGCGATTTTCGGAGATCTTTCAAGAAGATCATTTGCCAGACTTCACACACATAGGTTTACAAAAAAAAATGTATCTCTCTCTATATATGTGTGCGTGTGGGTAAGCTCTGTTGCGTTTAGTATCTGTACTTATGAGACGTGTAAAACGTGTTTGTAGAATACTGTGATGAGATTCTAAAATAATAATAATTTAATGTCATGTAAAAAATGGACTTCAAATTTAATGAGTTTGTAACCGTCAGATGGTGTTTCTGTGGACTTGAATGCATCAGGTTACAAATCGGCATAATTTATTTAAAAAAATATATATATATCAGTATACAATCTACATATTAGAAAAGCATGAGTCAGACTACACTGTTATGTTTCTCCATGTTGTTAATCACATTTCGCAGTGTTCTGTTATCAATACATTAAAGGGCTTTTGATGTAAAGAGGCAATGAATTACTTGTTACTCTCTGAGACATCTAACCTAATATAGCAGGCATAAAAAAAGATATCTGAAACTAGATCCCCTACATACTGGTCTTGACGAGAAGAAAAAAAACTGTCAGGGGTGGTTCACTTCTGCACTGTTCAACCAATCCAGTAAATGTGGAGGAGGAGTTAAGATGGAGTGTTGCCTTATTATGGTCCAAAAGCAGAAGTCATGTCAAAGGCTCTCTTTCCATTTCACCTGAAACGGAACATCCAATTTGTTGGACCCAGCAGAGGCTAGAGACAAAAACAGTACAGTAGGACGATAGGCAGAAACTGCTTCTCCAAAATAAATCCCTGATCACACAATCAAATCTAGGTTGTGCCTTTAGATTTCAAGAAAATGAACTACTAAGGAATCATTTTTGAATTCTCTCATTGACTTCTCAAACCCCAAACCCCGGCCTGGTCGGTTTGGTCTGTTTCGCAAGTGTTCCCATAAGTCTCGCGATGTTGCACCTCTAAGTTTGGAAACTCTGTACTAGAGACAATGTCTTAAGTAGGTGAACATGTTATTACTCTTGTGAAAGTGACAAGGGTACACGTTTTGTCATTTTTGTAAAAACCTACTTTATATCAAAGGAGTGCCTTTGATTTGACAGCCTCTTCTGCCAACTTCTGTCTGTAACTTCCGGACAGATTGAGCTACAGACTAGTATGACCCCTCTATGGAAAGATGAAACTCATGTCGGTTGTTTTGCTCTAGGACGCCCACAAATCAAAATCAAATGTATTTATATAGCCCTTCTTACATCAGCTGATATATCAAAGTGCTGTACAGAAACCCAGCCTAAAACCCCAAATAGCAAGCAATGCAGGTGTAGAAGCATGGTGTCTAGGAAAAACTCCCTAGAAAGGCCAAAACCTAAGAAGAAACCTAGAGAGGAACCAGGCTATGAGGGGTGGCCAGTCCTTTTCTGGCTGTGCCGGGTGGAGATTATAACAGAACATGGCCAAGATGTTCAAATGTTCATAGCCAGGGTCAGGGTTCCATAGCCGCAGGCAGTACAGTCAAAACTGGAGCAGCAGCACGGCCAGGTGGACTGGGGACAACAAGAAGTCATCATGCCAGGTAGTCCTGAGGCTTTGTCCTAGGGTTCAGGTTCTCCGAGAGAGAGAAAGAAAGAAAGAAAGAGAGAAAGAGAGAATAAGAGAGAGCATACTTAAATTCACACAGGACACCGGATAAGACAGGAGAAATACTCTAGATATAACAGACTGACCCAAGCCCCTCGACACAAACTACTGCAGAATAAATACTGGAGGCTGAGACAGGAGGGGTCAGGAGACACTGTGGCCCCATCTGATGATACCCCCGGACAGGGCCAAACAGGCAGGATAACCCCACTCACTTTGCCAAAGCACAGCCCCCACACCACTAGAGGGATATCTTCAACCATCAACTTACCATCCTGAGACAAGGCTGAGTATAGCCCACAAAGATCTCCGCCACGGCACAACCCAAGGGGGGGCGCCAACCCAGACAGGAAGACCACGTCAGTGACTCAACCCACTCAAGTGATGCACCTCTCCTAGGGACGGCATGGAAGAGCACCAGTAAGCCAGTGACTCAACCCCTGTAATAGGGTTGGAGGCAGAGAATCCAAGTGGAGAGAGGGGAACCGGCCAGGCAGAGACAGCAAGGGCGGTTTGTTGCTCCAGTGCCTTTCCGTTAACCTTCACACTCCTGGGCCAGACTACACTCAATCATATGACCTACTGAAGAGATGAGACTTCAATAAAGACTTAAAGGTTGAGACCGAGTCTGCGTCTCTCACATGGGTAGGCAGACCATTCCATAAAAATGGAGCTCTATAGGAGAAAGCCCTGCCTCCAGCTGTTTGCTTAGAAATTCTAGGGACAATTAAGAGGCCTGCGTCTTGTGACCGTAGCGTACGTGTAGGTATGTACGGCAGGACCAAATCGGAGAGATAGGTAGGAGCAAGCCCATGTAATGCTTTGTAGGTTAGCAGTAAAACCTTGAAATCAGCCATCACCTTAACAGGAGAGTAGAGAGGCTAGCACTGGAGTAATATTATCAAATTTTGGGGTTCTAGTCAGGATTCTAGCAGCCGTATTTAGCACTAACAGAAGTTTATTTAGTGCTTTATCCGGGTAGCCGGAAAGTAGAGCATTGCTGTAGTCTAACCTAGAAGTAACAAAAGCATAGATAACTTTTTCTGCATCATTTTTGGACAGAACATTTCTGATTTTTGCAATGTTACGTAAAGGGAAAAAAGCTGTCCTTGAAACAGTCTTGATATGTTCATCAAAAGAGAGATCAGGATCCAGAGTGACGCCGAGGTCCTTAACAGTTTTATTTGAGACGACTGTACAACCATCAAGATTAATTGTCAGATTCAACAGAAGATCTCTTTGATTCTTGGGACCTAGAACTAGCATCTCTGTTTTGTCCGAGTTTAAAAGTAGAACATTTGCAGCCATCCACTTCCTTATGTCTGAAACACAGGCTTCCAGCGAGGGAATTTGTGGCTTCACCATGTTTCATTGAAATGTACAGCTGTGTGTCATCCGCATAGCAGTGAAAGTTAACATGATGTTTTAGAATGACATACCCAAGAGGTAAAATATATAGTGAAAACAATAGTGGTCCTAAAACGGAACCTTGAGGAACACCGACATTTACAGTTGATTTCTCAGAGGACAAACCATTCACAGGGACAAACTGATATCTTTCCGACAGATAAGATCTAAACCAGGCCAGAACTTGTCCGTGTAGACCAATCTGGGTTTCCAATCTCTCCAAAAGAATGTGGTGATCGATGGTATCAAAAGCAGCACTAAGGTCTAGGAGCACGAGGACAGATGCAGAGCCTCGGTCTGATGCCATTAAAAGGGAATTTACCACCCTCACAAGTGCAGTCTCAGTGCTATGATGGGGTCAAAAACCAGACTGAAGCATTTCGTATACATTGTTTGTCAACAGGAAGGCAGTGAGTTGCTGCGCAACAGCTTTTTCTCAAAAAATTGAGAGGAATGGGAGATTCAATATAGGCCGATAGTTTTTTATATTTTCTAGGTCAAGGTTTGGCTTTTTCAAGAAAGGCTTTATTACTGCCACTTTTAGTGAGTTTGGTACACATCCGGTGGATAGAGAGCTGTTTATTATGTCCAACATAGGAGGGCCAAGCACAGGAAGCAGCTCTTTGGTTGGAATAGGGTCCAGTATGCAGCTTGAAGGTTTAGAGGCCATGATTATTTTCATCATTGTACTAAAACACATGCGTGTCTCCCTTGATCCTAGGTCCTGGCAGAGTTGTGCAGACTCAGGACAACTGAGCTTTGGAGGAATACACAGATTTAAAGAGGAGTCCATAATTTGCTTTCTAATGATCATGATCTTTTCCTCAAAGAAGTTCATGAATTTATTACTGCTGAAGTGAAAGCCATCCTCTCTTGGGAAATGCTGCTTTTTAGTTAGCTTTGCGACAGTATCAAAAATACATTTCGGATTGTTCTTATTTTCCTCAATTAAGTTGGAAAATAGGATGATCGTGCAGCAGTGAGGGCTCTTCGATACTGCACGGTACTGTCTTTCCAAGCTAGTCGGAAGACTTCCTGTTTGGTGTGGCGCCATTTCCATTCCAATTTTCTGGAAGCTTGCTTCAGAGCTCGGGTATTTTCTATATACCAGGGGGCTAGTTTCTTATGACAAATGTTTTTAGTTTTTAGGTGTGCAACTGCATCTAGGGTATTGCGCAAGGTTAAATTGAGTTCCTCAGTTAGGTGGTCAGCTGATTTTTGTCTACTGATGTCCTTGGGTAGGCAGAGGGAGTCTGGAAGGGCATCAAGGAATCTTTGAGTTTTCTAAGAATTTATAGCACGACTTTTGATGCTCCTTGGTTGGGGTCTGAGCAGATTATTTGTTGCGATTGCAAATGTAATAAAATGGTGGACCGATAGTCCAGGATTATGAGGAAAAACATTAAGATCCACAACATTTATTCCATGGGCCAAAACTAGGTCCAGAGTATGACTGTGGCAGTGAGTAGGTCCGGAGAGTAGGTCCACAAGCCTCAAGACTAATCTGAAGGTAGCCTGGTATCAGTTATGGAAGTATACAGTACCGGTCAAAAGTTTGGACACACCTACTCATTCAAGGGTTTTGAATTTATTTGTAACATTTTCTACATTGTAGAATAACAGTGAAGACATCAACTATGTAATAACAAATTGAATATGTAGTAACCAAAAAAGTGTTAAACAAATCAAAAATATTTTATATTTGAGATTCTTCAAAGTAGCCACCTTGATGACAGCTTTGCACACTCTTGTGGAGTCCCAGGAAAAGCCAGACTACAAAAACTTGTTGGACACATATTTCAACTTATTTTCTTTAGCCTATTGGATGAAAGATGCATGCTTACTATTGCTTGCTGAATGTGAAATAGGCTACATCATTAAGAACGTTCGGGGAGTTGGAAGGGAGAAGCCCATATTTTCCTGTATTCCAATCTTAACACTGGGCTACATCCTGACATAATACACCATATGAGTGGCCTGCTAATGTACCTTTCTGGACCTTCTAATCTGTCAAGAGTAGACCCAAACTGATCCAAATGGTTGCATAATCAGGCCTAGACTGTAGGACTATGCAGTTATTTCGGCCTGAAACAAAACAGGAAGTTTGAGCGGTTATTCAAATTAGCCTACATCACTGCAGTTGACAGCCTATGAACAATAATTGTGTACTCACTTGATAATAAAAATAAATTCCTCATTGCACTGTTTTGGCCCATGTATAATAATTTCCTTGTATAAAAAACGTAGGCCTAATCAATAGTGGAGGTTTGTGTGCCCGGGGACCGCACTAGAGATCGGCCATTTCATCATCTGATAACTTTTTTTCTTGCACTTTGACTGGTAAATGTTTAGCCTAAGGCCTAATATTCAGCTTATGAATGGCATAATATTCAGCTAATGAATGGCCTAATATTCAGCTTATGAATGGCATAATATTCAGCTAATGAATGGCCTAATATTCAGCTTATGAATGGCATAATATTCAGCTAATGAATGGCCTAATATTTAGCTTCTTACTTCAGCTACACATCACTAGCCTCTTTCTTCCAGCTGTCCCCCGTGCGCAACAGGCAGGGGTCGGCAACGCTGGTCCTGGAGTGCCGCAGACGCTTCATGTTTTTGGAAGGCCAGGTGTGTTGAATTTAGGAAATCATTGAACGGATCAATTAGCTAAATTGGGCAGGTGTGGTACATAGTTGGAGCAACGAAGGCCATTCCTCTTATCGTGAAATCCCAGGAAAACCATAGGACTTTAAAAAAAAATATATATAATATGAATTTATTTTAATAGCCACTAGGCCTAATAGCTTATTCGGGAAAAGAAGCAGGCTTGGTCTTGCTAATTGCTAATTGTAAAACAGGCCTACAGCACAGAAAATGTATGTCGGGGAATGTTGAGGAGAGAAAGTGAGATTGGGAAAACCTGGTGTAAAAGAAGTGCAGGCTAAATGACGTTTGTTGTTGAATTGCTACACTTAAATATGAGTTCATGTATTATTTTTCATTAGTGCTACATGTAGCCTACGTTGAATAATTATTTGCAGTTGTCACACAGTATGAGCACCGTTACACACACACAATAATGCGATTTATCGTGTGTAGTCAGGTTAATATAATAATTTGTCTAAAACGTTTGCATGTTTTGCAAGAATGATTTCCCTAATAATCCTGTTTACATGAACACATCTGAAATAAGTCTACTGATGGGACTTTTGATACATGCAGAAAACCGCCAATCAAAATAAACGTTCTACCACAGTGACTCTGTTACTGTATTTTTCAGTAAAGTAGAATTTAAGTAGTACTTTAAAGTAGTACTTTAAAGTATTTTACTTAAGTCGTTTTTTTGTATCTGTACTTTACTATTTATATTTATGACAATTTATGAATTGTACTGTTTACTCCACACATTTTGCCTGACACACAAAAGTACTTGTTTAATTTGGAATACTTTTCAGGACAGAAAATGGTCCAATTCGCACACTTATCAAGAGAACATCCCTGGTCCTCCCTACTGCCTCTGATCTGGCGGACTCACTAAACACAAATGCTTTGTTTTTAAATGATGTGTTTGAGTGTGAACCTGGCTATCCGTAAATAAAATAAGGAAATTGTGCCGTCTGGTTTGTTTAATAAGGATTTTTTTATTATTCATACTTTTACTTTTGATACTTAAGGATATTTTAGCAACTACATTTACATTTGGTACTTAAGTATATTTAAAACCAAATACTTTTAGACTTTTACTCAAGTAGTATTTTACTGGGTGACTTTTACTTGAGTCATTTTCTATGAAGGTATCTTTACTTTTACTCTAGTATGAGTATTGAGTACTTTTTCCACCACTGGTATTTTTGCGAAGACTATTTGATTCTGAGTTCTGACATATAAAAGCATACATTCAGTTGTTCCGAACTCAGTTCACTCGTGCTAAATAGGCAGCCTTGCACTACCCGGTGCTGGCTAATCGCAGATCAAATATACAGCTGTTTACATGTCCTATAATTCGAAAGATTGCTCAGAAAACCAGGTGTTTCAATCGGCGTATGCTTACTTCTATTTTGACCTTACACAGATTAAGATAAACAGAGTAAGGTGTTTTACATGACTATTGCCATAATCTGCCTACTGCCATAATCAGTTTAATATCGAATTATTACTGTTCATGTAAACAAACACACCCTGAAAGCACTGATGGTCTGAACCAGTATCTGTGGGTTAGAGACTTCGTGAATGGTCTTGTGTTACACTGAACAAAAATATAAACGCAACATGCAACAATTTCGAAGATTTTACTGAGTTACAGTTCATATAAGGAAATCATTCATTAGGCCCTAATCTATGGATTTCACATGACTGGTAATGCAGATATGCATCTGTTGGTCACCGATGCATATATATATATATTTTTTTTAAAGGTAGGGGCGTCGATCAGAACCAGTCAGTATCTGATGTGTAGCGTTAAATTAGGCAAATGATGGTCACATCTCCTTCACATAGAGTTGATCAGGCTGTTGATTGTGGCCTGTGGAATGTTTTCCCACTCCTCTTTAATGGCTGGGTGAAGTTGCTGGATATTGTCGGGAACTGGAACACGCTGTCATACATGTCAATCTAGAGCATTCTAAACATGCTCAATGGGTGACGTCTGAGTATGCAGGCCATGGAAGAACTGGGACATTTTCAGCTTCCAGGAATTGTGTACAGATCCTTGTGACATAGGGCCGTGCATTATCATGCTGAGACATGAGGTAATGGCGATGAATGAATGGCACGACAATGTGCCTCAGGATCTCTTCACGGTATCTCTTTGCATACGACGCCATACACGCTGTCTGCCATCTGACCGGTACAGTTGAAACTGGGATTCATCCATGAAGAGCACACTTCTCCAGCATACCAGTGGCCATCGAAGGTGAGCATTTGCCTGATGCTGAACTGCAGTCAGGTCAAGACCCTGGTGAGGACGAGCTCACAGATGAGCTTTCCTGAGACTGTTTCTGTCAGTTTGTGCAGAAATTCTACAGTTGTGTTAACCCACAGTTTTATCAGCTGTTCGGTGGCTGGTCTAGACGATCCCGCAGGTGAAAAAGCTGGATGTGGAGGTCCTGGGCTGGCGTGGTTACACATGGTCTGCGGTTATGAGGTCAGTTGTACGAACTGACAAATTCTCTAAAGCAACAACGGAAGCGGCTTATGGTAGACATTAACATTCAATTATCTGGCAACAGCTCTGGTGGACATTCTTGCAGTCATCATGCCAATTGCACGCTCCCTCAACTTGAGACATCTGTAGCATTATTTTGTGAGACAGAACTGCACATTTTAGAGTGGGCTTTTATTGACCCCAGCACAAGGTGCACCTGTGTATGATCATTTAATCAGCTTCTTGAAATGTCACACCTGTCAGGTAGCTGTATTATCTTGGCAAAGGAGAAATGCTCACTAACAAGGATGTTTTGAAATTTGTGGACAAAATTTGAGAAATAAGCTTTTTGTGAATATGGAACATTTCTGGGATCTATTTCAGCTCATAAAACATGGAACCAATGCTTAATTTTTTTATCACATATTTATAGTTCCAAATAGGACAATCAACTGTAACAGACATTTTCTTGTTTTTCGCCCCCCGCCCCCAACCCCCAACCCCCAACCCAAAGACAAAGACAAAAACAGAACAACCCAACATTAACTTCTTATGGCTGCAGGGGCAGTATTGAGTAGCTTGGATGAAAGGTGCACAGAGGTGCCCAGAGTAAACGGCCTGCTCCTCAGTCATAGTTGCTAATATATGCATATTATTAGTAGTATTGGATAGAAAACACTCTGACGTTTCTAAAACTGTTTGAATTATGTCTGTGATTATAACAGAACTCATATGGCAGGCAAAAACCTGAGAAGTTCCACTTCCTGTTTGGATTTTTTTCTGAGGCTGGTAGATTTTCAACCAAGCTCCCATTGAAATTACAGCGAGATATGGATGAGTTTTCACTTCCTACGGCTTCCACTAGATGTCAACAGTCAATAGAACTTTGTCTGATGACTCTACTGTGAAGGGGGGCCGAAGGAGACAGGAATGAGTAACCACTGCCATGAGGTGACCACGCTTTGACCACGCCCGTTCATGTGAGAGGCAGCTCCGTTCCATCGCTCAACTGAAGTCAATGTAATTCTCCGGTTGGAACGTTATTCAAGATGTATGTTAACAACATTCTAAAGATTGATTCAATACATCGTTTGACATGTTTCTACTGACTGTTACGGAACTTTTGGACATTTCGTCACGTTTTAGTGAACGCGCTTTGTGACTTTGGAATTGTTTACCAAACGCGCTAACCAAAGTAGCTAATTAGACAAATAACGTACATTATCGAACAAATCAAGCATTTATTGTGGACCTGGGATTCCTGGGAGTGCATTGTGATGAAGATCATCAAAGGTAAGGGAATATTTATCATGTAATTTCTGGTTTCTGTTGACTCCAACATGGCGGCTAATTTGACTCTTGTTCTGAGCTCCGTCTCAGATTATTGCATGGTTTTGCTTTTTCCGTAAAGTTTTTTTAAAATCTGACACAGCGGTTGCATTAAGGAGAGGTATATCTATAATTCCATGTGTATAACTTGTATTATCATCTACATTTCCGATGAGTATTTCTGTTGAAACGATGTGGCTATGCACTATCACTGGATGTTTTTGGAACTAGTGAATGTAACGCGCCAATGTAAACTCAGATTTTTTTATATAAATATGAACTTTATCAAACAAAACATGCATGTATTGTGTAACATGAAGTCCTATGAGTGTCATCTGATGAAGATCATCAAAGGTTAGTGATTAATTTTAGCTATATTTCTGCTTTTTGTGACTGCTATCTTTCACTGGAAAAATGGCTGTGCTTATTGTGGTTTGGTGTGACCTAACATAATCGTTTGTAGTGCTTTCGCTGAAAAGCATATTTGAAATCGGACACTTTGATGGGATTAACAACAAGATTACCTTTAAAATGGTATAAGAAACATGTATGTCTGAGGAATTTTAATTATGAGATTTCTGTTGTTTTGAATTTGGCGCCCTGCACTTTCACTGGCTGTTGTCATATCATCCCGTTACCGGGATTGCAGCCATAAGAAGTTTTTAACAGAAAACATAAAAAATAAAGTCTTCACATTTCCAATAATAATACAGAATATATACGTATAATGCAGATTACGCTTCAGCTATAGCCAATATTCACATAAAAAAATATATGTAGATACGGCTGTACATTTCCAATGCCTCTACAATATCACCGGTTTGCAAAAAGTCTAAAAACAGATACCAAATATGAATAAACTCTGGGGCTTTCTTTTTCACGATATAAGGTAATTTGTCAAGAGCCAGGCTTGACATTAGTTATTTTAACCAATGACCAAGTGAGAGGGAACTGACATACTTGGGAACAACACTTTACATGTTATATTTTTGTTCAGTGTAAGAGCCAATATATGCTTCATCTGAAAATGTGGTTTGAGGCGCCGTATGACACAATTGCGGAGCCTCCGAAGACATGCAGAGGCCAAATGAGCTGCGTAGCGCATCGCCTGCACCTCGCAAATTGTGTAACAATTAGGAGGGCTCCGTATGGCTCTGCATTGACATGATTGGTTGACGGAAGGTGAGGGCGGGAAGTCCTGTATAAACACACTCACAACCTTGACAACTTCCTTCACAACAGCTCTGCGCTGCTCCACGAAGTGCAAAAAAATATGTTTGCTCTGACATCTGCGGAGGCCGCGTTGCAGTAAATGCAAAATTATTTGATTTATTAGGATCCCCATTAGCCGAAGCTAATGGTGACAGCTAGTCTTACTGGGGTTAGACACATAATAAAAAAGACATTACACACCCCCAAAAAAGGACTTTACAATTTACTTACACACAAATTAATGTTTTTAAGTGTGTGTGTGTGTGTGTGTCTCTATCAGTTACACATACAGTGGGGCAAAAAAGTATTTAGTCAGCCACCAATTGTGCAAGTTCCCCCACTTAAAAAGATGAGAGAGGCCTGTAATTTTCATCATAGGTACACTTCAACTATGACAGACAAAATGAGAAAAAAAAATCCAGAAAATCACATTGTAGGATTTTTAATGAATATATTTGCAAATTATGGTGGAAAAAAAGTATTTGGTCAATAACAAAAGTTTCTCAATACTTTGTTATATACCCTTTGTTGGCAATGACAGAGGTCAAACGTTTTCTGTAAGTCTTCACAAGGCTTTCACACACTGTTGCTGGTATTTTGGCCCATTCTTCCATGCAGATCTCCTCTAGAGCAGTGATGTTTTGGGGCTGTTGCTGGGCAACACGGACTTTCAACTCCCTCCAAATATTTTCTATGGGGTTGAGATCTGGAGACTGGCTAGGCCACTCCAGGACCTTGAAATGCTTCTTACGAAGCCACTCCTTCGTTGCCCGGGCGGTGTGTTTGGGATCATTGTCATGCTGAAAGACCCAGCCACGTTTCATCTTCAATGCCCTTGCTGATGGTAGGCTTTGTTACTTTGGTCCCAGCTCTCTGCAGGTCATTCACTAGGTCCCCCCGTGTGGTTCTGGGATTTTTGCTCACCGTTCTTGTGATCATTTTGACCCCACGGGGTGAGATCTTGCGTGGAGCCCCAGATCGAGGGAGATTATCAGTGGTCTTGTATGTCTTCCATTTCCTAATAATTGCTCCCACAGTTGATTTCTTCAAACCAAGCTGCTTACCTATTGCAGATTCAGTCTTCCCAGCCTGGTGCAGGTCTACAATTTTGTTTCTGGTGTCCTTTGACAGCTCTTTGGTCTTGGCCATAGTGGAGTTTGGAGTGTGACTGTTTGAGGTTGTGGACAGGTGTCTTTTATACTGATAACAAGTTCAAACAGGTGCCATTAATACAGGTAACGAGTGGAGGACAGAGGAGCCTCTTAAAGAAGAAGTTACAGGTCTGTGAGAGCCAGAAATCTTGCTTGTTTGTAGGTGACCAAATACTTATTTTCCACCATAATTTGCAAATAAATTCATAAAAAATCCTACAATGTGATTTTCTGGATTTTTTTTCCTCATTTTGTCTGTCATAGTTGAGGTGTACCTATGATGACAATTACAGGCCTCTCTCATCTTTTTAAGTGGGAGAACTTGCACAATTGGTGGCTGACTAAATACTTTTTTGCCCCACTGTACATGTCAGTACATACACACAACAAGTAAGTCACATCATACTACATCGTCTCCGACACTCGTCGGATGTGGAAGGGCTTGCAAACTATTAAAGACTACAAAGGGAAGCACAGCCAAGAGCTGCCAAGTGACACGAGCCTACCAGACGAGCTAAACTACTTCTATGCTCGCTTCGAGGCAAATAACACTGAAACATGCATGAGAGCACCATCTGTTCCGGACGACTGTGTGATCACTCTCCGGCGGCAATGTGAGTAAGACCTTTAAACAGGTCAACATTCACAAGGCCGCAGGGCCAGACGGATTACCAGGAAGTGTACTCCGAGCATGCGCTGACCAACTGGCAAGTGTCTTCACAGACATTTTCAATCTCTCCCTGTCTGAGTCTGTAATACCAACATGTTCCAAGCAGACCCCTGTGCCTAAGAACACTAAGGTAACCTGCCTAAATGACTACCGACCCGTAGCACTCACGTCTGTATCCATGAAGTGCTTTTGAAAGGGTGGTCCTGGCTTACATCAACACCATTATCACAGAAACATAAGACCCACTCCAATTTGCATACCGTCCAAACAGATCCACAGATGATGCAATCTCTATTGCACTCCACGCTGCCCTTTCACACCTGGACAAAAGGAGCACTTACAGTTGAAGTCGGAAGTTTAAATACACTTAGGTTGGAGTCATTAAATAATCGTTTTTTTCAACGACTCCACAAATTTCTTGTTAACAAACTATAGTTTTGGCAAGTCGGTTAGGACATTTACTTTGTGCATGACACAATACATATCACAATTCCAGTGGGTCAGAAGTTTACATGCACTAAGTTGACTGTGCCTTTATTGGGCTTGGAAGATTCCATAAAATTATGTCATGGCATTAGAAGCTTCTGATAGGCTAATTGACATAATTTGAGTCAATTGGAGGTGTACCTGTGGATATATTTCAAGGCCTACCTTCAAACTCAGTGACTCTTTGCTTGACATCATGGGAAAATCAAAAGAAATCAGCCAAGACCTCCACAAGTCTGGTTCATCCTTGGGAGCAATTTCCAAACGCCTGAAGGTACCATGTTCATCTGTACAAACAATAGTATGCAAGTATAAACACCATGGGACCACGCAGCCGTCATACCGCTCAGGAAGGAGAGGCTTTCTGTGTCCTAGAGATGAACATACTTTGGTGCGAAAAGTGAAAATCAATCCCAGAACAACAGCAAAGGACCTTGTGAAAATGCTGGAGGAAGGTACAAAAGTATCTATATCCACAGTAAAACAAATCCTATATCGATATACTGTAACCTGAAAGGCCGCTCAGCAAGGAAGAAGCCAATGCTCCAAAACCACCATAAAAAAGCCAGACTACGGTTTGCAACTACACATGGGGACAAAGATCATACTCCCCCCCCCCCCCCCCCCCTGGTATTATGATACAGAAATAGAACTGTTTGGCCATAATGACCATTGTTATGTTTGGAGGAAAAGGGGGGATGCTTGCAAGGTGAAGAACACCATCACAACCAAGAAGCACGGGGGGTGGCAGCATCATGTTGTGGGGATGCTTTGCTGCAGGAGGGACTGCTGCATTTCACAAAATAGATGGCATCATGAGGCAGGAAAATTCTGTGGATATATTGAAGCAACATCTCAAGACATCAGTCAGGAAGTTAAAGCTTGGTCGCAAATGGTACTTCCAAATGGACAATGACCCCAAACATACTTCCAAAGTTGTGGCAAAATGGCTTAAGGACAACAAAGTCAAGGTATTGGAGTGGCCATCACAAAGCTGTAACGTCTGTCTAATGCCTCCTCCTCGGATGAGGAGAGGCGAGACGGATCGGACCAATACGCAGAGTGGTTAGTGTTCATAATGATTTATTAAAACGAAACTGAATACTGAATTACAAAACAAATAAACGAAGTGCATAAACCGATACAGTACCGTGTGGTGCAACAAACACAGACACGGAAACAATCACCCACAAACAAACAGTGAGAACAGCCTACCTTAATATGGTTCTCAATCAGAGGAAACGTCAAACACCTGCCTCTAATTGAGAACCATATCAGGCAACACATTTAACCCAACATAGAAACACATAACATAGAATGCCCACCCCAACTCACGCCCTGACCAACTAAACACATACAAAACCAAGGAAAACAGGTCAGGAACGTGACAGAACCCCCCCCCCTCAAGGTGCGAACTCCGGGCGCACCACCTAAAGTCTAGGGGAGGGTCTGGGTGGGCATCTGTCCGCGGTGGCGGCTCCGGCGCAGGACGAGGACACCACTCCACCATTGTCTTTGTCCCCCTCCTTAGCGTCCCTAGAGTGGCGACCCTCGCCCCCGACCATGGTCCAGGAACCTTCACCAAGGCCCCTCCTAAATGGAGACAACTCAGGACAGAGAGGTAGCTCAGGACAGAGAGGTAGCCCAGGACAGAGAGGTAGCTCAGGACAGAGAGGTAGCTCAGGACAGAGAGGTAGCTCAGGACAGAGGGGTAGCTCAGGACAGAGGGGTAGCTCAGGACAGAGGGGCAACTCCGGACTGAAGGACAGCTCCGGACAGAGAGACAGCTCTGGACTGAATGGTTGCTCCGGACTGAAGGACAGCTCCGGACAGAGAGACAGCTCTGGACTGAATGGTTGCTCCGGACTAGATGCAGCTCACGACTGGAGGGCAGCTCATGACTGGAGGGCAGCTCATGACTGGAGGGCAGCTCATGACTGGAGGGCAGCTCATGACTGGAGGGCAGCTCATGACTGGAGGAAGGCTCTAGCGGCTCCTGTCTGGCGGAAGGCTCTAGCGGCTCCTGTCTGGCGGAAGGCTCTAGCGGCTCCTGTCTGGCGGACGGCTCTAGCGGCTCCTGTCTGGCGGACGGCTCTAGCGGCTCCTGTCTGACGGACGGCTCTGAAGGCTCCTGTCTGACGGACGGCTTTGAAGGCTCAGGACAGACGGGCGGCTTTGAAGGCTCAGGACAGACGGGCGGCTTTGAAGGCTCAGGACAGACGGGCGGCTTTGAAGGCTCAGTACAGACAGGCGGCTTTGAAGGCTCAGGACAGACGGGCAGTTCAGGCGCCGCTGGGCAGACGGGCAGTTCAGGCGCCGCTGGGCAGACGTGCAGTTCAGGCGCCGCTGGGCAGACGGCAGACTCTGGCCGGCTGAGACGCACTGTAGGCCTGGTGCGTGGTGCCGGAACTGGAGGTACCGGGTTAAGGACACGCACCTCAAGGCTAGTGCAGGGAGCAGCAACAGGACGCACAGGGCTCTGGAGACGCACAGGAGGCTTGGTGCGTGGTGCCGGAACTGGTGGTACCGGGCTGGAGACACGCACCATAGGGCTAGTGCGTGGAGGAGGAACAGGGCTCTGGAGACGCACAGAAGGCTTGGTGCGTGGTGCCGGAACTGGTGGTACCGGGCTGAAGACACGCACCATAGGGCTAGTGCGTGGAGGAGGAACAGGGCTCTGGAGACGCACAGGAAGCCTGGTGCGTGGTGTAAGCACTGGTGGTACTGGGCTGGGGCGGGGAGGAGGCGCCGGATATACCGGACCATGCAGGCGTACTGGCTCCCTTGAGCACTGAGCCTGCCCAACCTTACCTGGTTGTATGCTCCCCGTAGCCCGACCAATGCGGGGAGGTGGAATAACCCGCACTGGGCTATGTAGGCGAACCGGGGACACCATGCGTAAGGCTGGTGCCATGTATGCCGGCCCGAGGAGACGCACTGGAGGCCAGATATGTTGAGCCGGCTTCATGGCACTTGGCTCAATGCTCAATCTAGCCCGGCCAGTGCGGGGAGGTGGAATAACCCGCACCGGGCTATGCACACGTACAGGAGACATCGTGCGCTCTACCGCATAACACGGTGTCTGCCCATACTCTCGCTCTCCACGTTAAGATCGGGAAGTTGGCGCAGGTCTCCTACCTTTCTTCGCCACACTACCCTTTAGCCCCCCCCCCCCCCCCCCCCAATACATTTTTGGGCTTGACTAACAGGCTTCCTACCGCGTCGTCGTGCTGCCTCCATTCGCCGGTATCCCTCCTCACACTGCGCCAGAGAATCCCAGGCGGGCTCCGGCACTCTCCTAGGGTCGATCGCCTACCTGTCGATCTCCTCCCACGTAGTGTAGCCCAGATCCTTCTCCTGCTTCCGGGCTAGCTCCTCAAAACGCCGCCTCTCTGCTTTCGCTGCCTCCAGCTCAGCTTTGGGGCGGCGATATTCTCCTGGCTGTGCCCATGGACCTTTACCGTCCAATATTTCCTCCCATGTCCATGAATCCTGCGATCGCTGTTGCTTTCTCCCACGCCGCTTGGTCCTAGGTTGGTGGGTGATTCTGTAACGTCTGTCTAATGCCTCCTCCTCGGATGAGGAGAGGCGAGACGGATCGGACCAATACGCAGAGTGGTTAGTGTTCATAATGATTCATTAAAACGAAACTGAATACTGAATTACAAAACAAATAAACGAAGTGCATAAACCGATACAGTACCGTGTGGTGCAACAAACACAGACACGGAAACAATCACCCACAAACAAACAGTGAGAACAGCCTACCTTAATATGGTTCTCAATCAGAGGAAATGTCAAACACCTGCCTCTAATTGAGAACCATATCAGGCAACACATTTAACCCAACATAGAAACACATAACATAGAATGCCCACCCCAACTCAGCCCTTACCAACTAAACACATACAAAACCAAGGAAAACAGGTCAGGAACGTGACAAAAGCCCTGACCTCAATCCCATAGAAAATGTGTGGGCAGAACTGAAAAAGCGTGTGCGAGCAAGGAGGCCTACAAACCTGACTCAGTTACACCAGCTCTGTCAGGAGGAATGGGCCAAAATTAACCCAACTTATTGTGAGAAGCTTGTGGAAGGCTACCCGAAACGTTTGACCCAAGTTATACAATTTAAAGGCAATGCTACCAAATACTAATTGAGGGTATGTAAACTTCTGACCCACTGGGAATGTGATTAAATAAATAAAAGCTGAAAAAAATCATTCTCTCTACTATTATTCTGACATTTCACATTCTTAAAATAAATTGGTGATCCTAACTGACCTAAGACAGGGAAATGTCAGGAATGTCAGGAATTGTGAAAAACTGAGTTTAAATGTATTTGGCTAAGGTGTATGTAAACTTCCGACTTCAACTGTATGCGAGCATGCTATTCATTGACTACCGCTCAGCATTCCACACCATTCCACACCACCATTCCACACCGCAGGAGCGGTAGAGATACTCTTAATGATCGGCTATGAAAAGCCAACTGACATTTACTCCTGATTATTATCTGACCATGCTGGTCATTTATGAACATTTGAACATCTTGGCCATGTTCTGTTATAATCTCCACCCGGCACAGCCAGAAGAGGACTGGCCACCCCTCATAGTCTGGTTCCTCTCTAGGTTTCTTCCTAGGTTTTGGCCTTTCTAGGGAGTTTTTCCTAGCCGCCGTGCTTCTACACCTGCATTGCTTGCTGTTTGGGGTTTTAGGCTGGGTTTCTGTACAGCACTTCGAGATATTAGCTGATGTACGATGGGCTATATAAAATAAACTTGATTTGATTTGATAGTGCCCTCAAAGCTCACCACTAAGCTAAGGACCCTGGGACTAAACGCCTCCCTCTGCAACTGGATCCTGGACTTCCTGACGGGCCACCCCCAGGTGGTAAGGGTAGGTAACAACACATCTGCCACGCTGTTCCTTAACACAGGTGCCGCTCAGTGGTGCGTGCTCAGTCCTCTCCTGTACTCCCTGTTCACTCATGACTTCACGGCCAGGCACAACTCCAATACCATCATTTTGCCGACGACACAACAGTGGTAGGCCTGATCATCAACAACGACGAGACAGTGTACAGGGAGGAGGTCATAGACCTGCCTGTGTGGTGCCAGGACAACAATTTCTCCCTCAGCGTGATCAAGACTAAGGAGATGATTGTGGACTACAGGAAAAGGAGGACCGAGCACACCCCGTTCTCATCGACGGGGCTGTAGTGAACCAATACATCACCGGGGCCAAGCTTCCTGCCATCCAGGACCTCTATACCAGGCGTTTCAGAAGAAGCGGTTCCGGAGCGCCAAGTCTAGGTCCAAGAGGCTTCTACCCCCAAGCCATAAGACTACTGAACATCTAATCAAATGGTTACCCAGAATACTTGTGTATTGATACACCATACAAAGTATAATGAACTTCACCATGCTCAAAGGGATATTCAATGTCTGCTTTTTTTATTTTGACCCATCTACCAATAGGTTCTCTTCTTTGCGAGGCATTGGAAAACCTCCCTGGTCTTTTTGGATGAATCTGTGTTTGAAATTCACTGCTCGACTGATGGACAGATAAGTGTACTGTATGTGTGGGGTACAGAGATGAGGTAGTTATTAAAACATCTTGTTAAACACTATTGTGACTTGTCAAGCACATCTTTCCTCCTGAACTGATTTAGACTTGCCATAACAAAGGGGTTGAATCCTTATTGACTCAAGACATTTCAGCTTTTCATTTTTAATAATATACAAAAAAACATAATTCCACTTTGACATTATGGGGTATTGTGTGTAGGCTAGTGACAAACACATCTGAATTTAATCAATTTTAAATTCCGGCTATAACACAACAAAATGTGAAAAAGTTAAGGGGTGTGAATACTTTCTGAAGGCACTAAATTGAAAACATAAGTTAAAAGCACTGTTTGTAATTTGTTCCACATTATTTTGTAGGTAAGACGTCCAAATAATATTTTATAGTTGAACATATGAGAGAATTTGCACAAAACACATCATTTTAAGTTAAATTTTTACGAGGATTAAATGTCAGGAATTGTGAAAAACTGAATTTAAATGTATTTGACTAAGGTGTATGCAAACTTCCAACTTCAACTGTAGGTCTAATATCATCATGGTGTGACACATCTCATTGGAAGAAAAAAAATCTGACAACATTGTACCACACCTGTCTACACTGCATCAATTGTTTGCAATTGCAAATTGAACCCACACAGGATATTTAATAACATTAATATTTACTAACATTAATTGTCTTCCCCATGCCCTATACGAACTTGTCCATTCCCTTTGTGATTATTCTGAAGAATGCCATCGTAGTACGAAACATCAATCTTGTCTAATAAAACGACACATTTAATGGTGAGTGAGCGTTGCACCTCTTCCTGTCTAACATTAATTGAGAAAAAACGTATCTTCACTTGCAATATTCAGAGGCAGTTTTTTTGAGGCCCTACTTTAGTTCATCCATCCGTTGACATTTCTCTCTGCATTAAATGACATGAATAACTTAGAAAGGTAATGTTGTGTCCCTGAATCCCATTGTTTTCACATCTCCTCCTTCCATACTCAGACATTCCTGCATTCTCTATTCTCTTTTCAAATCAGATGTATTTATAAATCCCCTTTTACATCAGCAGATGTCAAAGTGCCAGCCAGTCAACCAGCCATTCAGTCAGCCATTCAGTCAACCATCCAGTCAACAAGTCAGTCAGTCAGTCAACCAGTCAGACAGCCAGTCAACCATTGTCAGCCAGCTAGTCAGACAGCGAGTCAGTTAACCAGTCAGTCAACCAGGTAGCCAGTCAGTCAACCATCCAGGCAACAAGTCAGACAGCTAGTCAGTCAGTCAGTCAGTCAACTAGTTGGTCAGCCAGTTAGTCAGCCAGTGGGTGAGTCAGTGAGCCAGTCAGTCAGCCAGAGAGTCAGTCATCCTACCAGTCAGCCAATCAGTCAGTTAGTTGTCACTTTACTTCGTGCAGTTCATGGTAGCCAGCTAGAGTAAAGCTAAACACGATAGCAGAGATGAAAGCTTCCTGCACCTGACCATAACCAGGTCACTTGTTGGTCTCCAATACGCCTGAAATAACGCAGACAGATCCAATGCGCTCATCTCTTCAATCCGGGCACATAAATGGTGTTTGTCTTGAGAAATATGAACAAGAAGGATCAGATTTCCCATCTGAAGAATGATTTATTAAAAGTGTAGAAGAAGAACTAGGATGGTATGAGATCGATCACACCCACATCACTAGAACTGTTATTAAACCAGTTCACTGGTTTATACCATTTCAAAAATATATATATTTCACCTTTATTTAACCAGGTGGGCTAGATGAGAACAAGTTCTCATTTGCAACTTTGACCTGGCCAAGATAAAGCATAGCAATTTGACACATACAACAAGACAGAGTTACACATGGAACAAACAAAACATACAGTCAATAATACAGTAGAAAAAAAACAAAAAATCTATATACAGTGAGTGCAAATGAGGTAAAATAACCTGTCTAGCCCCTGCGTTCCGCCAGCGGAACTCCTCCCACATTCCACTGAAAAGGCAGAGCGCGAAATTCAAAAAATATTTTTTAGAAATATTTAACTTTCACACATTAACAAGTCCAATACAGCAAATGAAAGATACACATCTTGTGAATCCAGTCAACATGTCCGATTTTTTAAATGTTTTACAGCGAAAACAGCACGTATATTTATGTTAGCTCACCACCAAATACAAAGAAGGACAGACATTTTTCACAGCACAGGTAGCATGCACAAAGCCAACCTAACTAACCAAGAACCAACCAAACTAACCAAGAAACAACTTCATCAGATGACAGTCTTATAACATGTTACACAATAAATCTATGTTTTGTTCGAAAAATTTGCATATTTGAGGTATAAATCAGTTTTACATTGCAGCTACCATCACAGCTACCGTCAAAAATAGCACCGAAGCAGCCAGAGCAATTATAGAGACCAACGTGTATTACCTAATTACTCATCATAAAACATTTCTTAAAAATACACAGCGTACAGCAATTGAAAGACACAGATCTTGTGAATCCAGACAATATTTCAGATGTTCTAAGTGTTTTACAGCGAAAACACAATATAGCGTTATATTAGCTTAGCACAATAGCAAACATCACAATAGCTCACAATAGCATTGATTCAAGCCAAACATAGAGATGACGTATAAACCACCAAAAAGATATTAATTTTTTCACTAACCTTCTCAGAATTCTTCAGATGACAGTCCTGTAACATCATATTACAACATACATATAGAGTTTGTTCGAAAATGTGCATATTTAGCAGCACAAATCGTGGTTATAATGAGAAAAGTAGAAAAGCTGCCCAGAAAATGGCAGGAGAAATCTTTGAAGAGGCACCTAATCTAATCAGTAACTATTCCAAAACTTGACTAAAAAATACAGGTTGGACAGCAATTGAAAGACAAATTAGTTCTTAATGCAATCGCTGAATTACATTTTTTAAATTAACGTTACTTCAAGCATACAGCGTGCGCTAAAGCGAGACCGCACCATAATTCATGGCGGAATTATTATCTGACATTTGTCAACATAAGTACGAATTAACAGCATAAAGACTGCTTACTATTAGCTGAGCTTCCATCAGAATCTTGGGCAAGGTGTCCTTTCTCCAGAACAATCGTCTTTGGGTTGAAAGATGTCCTCTTGTCCGGTCAAAATAGCCGCTAATGTTAGCCGCCAACTGGAGTGGTGTCCAACTCGTGAACGCGCATGGCAAAGAAATCCCAGAAAATCGCAATAAACTGCTATAAACTGCTATAAGTCGGTTTAAATTAACTACCTTATGATGTCTTTAACACCTATAACGAATAAAAACATGACCGGAGATATAGAACTAGTAAAACGAAAGCTTTTGCAGGACGCCATTGTGATGTCTTCATGAGTCGAGCGCACTGCTGAAAAGGACGGTCCTTCCGTTCCACGGTCTATATATAGGGCCCAGATTGCGCAATCGACTCCATTCAAATTCTCACCGCTTACTGACATCTAGAGGAAGGCGTGTGCAGTGCATGTAGCCCCATAGCGTTCACAGGGACTTATAAACTGATCCTGGAACAGAGACCAGGATTTCTGAAATCTCACTCCCTGGCAGGAAATGTGCTGCAGAATGAGTTCCGTTTCACTCAGAGACATAATTCAAACGGTTTTAGAAACTAGAGAGTGTTTTCTATCCAATAGTAGTAATAATATGCATATTGTACGAGCAAGAATTGAGTACGAGGCAGTTTAATTTGGAGACCAATTTTCACAAAGTTGAAACAGCACCCCCCCTGGGCTCAAAAGGATAAGGGAGATAAGGCAATACATAGGCCATGGTGGCGAAGTAATTACAATATAGCTGTAACGGCAGCCTTCCTTCTCTTCAAGAGAAGAGGAGGTGTAGCAGGGATCGGACCAACACGCAGCGTAGCCAGTGCTCAACATGTTTAATTAAACGATAAAACAGAACACTTACAAATACAAAATAACAAAAAGTGGCAAACCGATACAGTCCTAGCTGGTGCAGAGAAAACACAGAGACAGGGAACAACCACCCACAAACCCCAACACAAAACAACCCACCTATATATGATTCCCAATCAGAGACAACACAAAACACCTGCCTCTGATTGTGAACCATATTAGGCCAAACACAGAAACAGACAAACTAGACACACAACATAGAATGCCCACCCAGCTCACGTCCTGACCAACACTAAAACAAGCAAAACACACAATAACTATGGTCAGAACGTGACAGTACCCCCCTCCTGAGGTGCGGACTCCGAACGCACCCCCTAAAACTCTAGGGGAGGGTCTGGGTGGGCATCTGTCCGCGGTGGCGGCTCCGGCGCTGGACGAGGACACCACTCCACCATTGTCTTTGTCCCCCTCCTTAGCGTCCTTTGAGTGGCGACCCTCGCCACCGACCTTGGCCTAGGAACCCTCACAAAAGGCCCCATCAGACTGAGGAGACAGCTCCGAACCGAGAGGTAGCTTAGGACAGAGAGGTAGCTCAGGACAGAGAGGTTGCACAGGACAGAGAGATACCTCCGGACTGAATGGCAGCTCCGGACTGAATGGCAGCTCCGGACTGAATGGCAGCTCATGACTGGAGGGCAGCTCATGACTGGAGGGCAGCTCATGACTGGAGGGCAGCTCATGACTGGCGGGCAGCTCATGACTGGCGGGCAGCTCATGACTGGCGGGCAGCTCATGACTGGCGGGCAGCTCATGACTGGAGGGCAGCTCATGACTGGAAGGCAGCTCATGACTGGCTGGCGGCTCTGGCAGCTCCTGACTGGCTGGCGGCTCTGGCAGCTCCTGACTGGCTGGCGGCTCTGGCAGCTCCTGACTGGCTGGCGGCTCTGGCAGCTCCTGACTGGCTGGCGGCTCTGACGGCTCGGGACAGACGGGCGGCTCTGACGGCTCGGGACAGACGGGCGGCTCTGACGGCTCGGGACAGACGGGCGGCTCTGACGGCTCGGGACAGACGGGCGGCTCTGACGGCTCGGGACAGACGGGCGGCTCAGATGGCGCTGGGCAGACGGATGGCTCAGATGGCGCTGGGCAGACGGACGGCTCAGATGGCGCTGGGCAGACGGACGGCTCAGATGGCGCTGGGCAGACGGACGGCTCAGACGGCGCTGGGCAGGCAGGCAGCTCAGACAGCGCTGGGCAGGCAGGCAGCTCAGACGGCGCTGGGCAGGCAGGCAGCTCAGACGGCGCTGGGCAGGCGGGCAGCTCAGACGGCGCTGGGCAGGCGGGCAGCTCAGATGGCGCTGAGCAGGTAGGCAGCTCTGACCTGCTGAGGCGCACAGTAGGCCTGGTGCGTGGTGCCGGAACTGGTGGTACCGGACTGGAGACACGCACCACTAGGCGAGTGCGGGGAGCAGGAACAGGGCACACTGGACTCTCAAGGCGCACTATAGGCCTGGTGCGTGGTACCGGCACTGGTGGTACCGGGCTGAGGGCACGCACCTCAGGGCGAGTGCGGGGAGAAGGAACAGTGCGTACAGGGCTCTGGAGACGCACAGGAGGCTTGGTGCGTGGTGCCGGAACTGCTGGTACCGGGCTGGAGACACGCACCACAGGGAGAGTGCGTGGAGGAGGAACAGAGTTCTGGAGACGCACAGGAAGCCTGGTGCGTGGTGTTGGCACCGATGGTACTGGGCTGAGGGCACGCACCTCAAGGCGAGTGCGGGGTGCTGGAACTGGAGGCCTGGTACGTGGCGCCGGCACCGGAGAGCTGGTGCATGGGGCTGCCACAGGAGAGCTGGTGCGCTGAGGTGGCACAGGACGTGCAGGGCTAGGAAGGCGCACAGGAGGCCTGGTGCGTGAGGCTGGCACAGTCTTCACCAGACGGCTAGCCCGCACCTCAGGACGAGTATGGAGAGCTGACTCATGTGACATCAAATCCCCGACATGTTCCGTCGGGCGGATGTCGTGCCTCATGCACCAAACCAGCAAATCCCTCATTTCTCTCTCCTCCAATTTCCCCATTAGATCCTTCACAGTCTCTACTTCGCTCACGTCCAATACCGCCCTCACTGGCTCTGGTTCCATCCTTGGCTCCTTACGGTAAGCAGGGGGAGTTGGCTCAAGTCTCCTACTTGACCCAGCTACACACCCCTTTAGCCTCCCCCCCCCCCCAAGAAATTTTTGGGGGAGCCTCTCGGGCTTCCAGCCGCTCTGCCTTGCTAGCGCCTCATAATGCCGCCTCTCCGCTTTTGCTGCCTCCAGCTCTGCTTTAGGGCGGCGACATTTCTCTGGCTCTGCCCAGGGTCCTTTTCCGTCCAGCTCATCCTCCCATGTCCACTCCTGAACTCGCTGCTGCTGCTGCTGTCGCTGCTGCCCGTTGCTACGCTGCTTGGTCCGAGATTGGTGGGTGGTTCTGTAACGGCAGCCTTCCTTCTCTTCAAGAGAAGAGGAGGTGTAGCAGGGATCGGACCAACACGCAGCGTAGCCAGTGCTCAACATGTTTAATTAAACGATAAAACAGAGAACACTTACAAATACAAAATAACAAAAAGTGGCAAACCGACACAGTCCTAGCTGGTGCAGAGAAGACACAGAGACAGGAAACAACCACCCACAAACCCCAACACAAAACAAGCCACCTATATATGATTCCCAATCAGAGACAACACAAAACACCTGCCTCTGATTGGGAACCATATTAGGCCAAACACAGAAACAGACAAACTAGACACACAACATAGAATGCCCACCCAGCTCACGTCCTGACCAACACTAAAACAAGCAAAACACACAATAACTATGGTCAGAACGTGACAATAGCAATTAAACACTGGAATGGTAGATGTGCAGAAGATGAATGTGCAAGTAGAGATACTGGGGTGCAAAGGAGCAAGATAAATCAAATAAATACAGTAAGGGGATGAGGTAGATAGATGGGCTGTTTACAGATGGGCTATGTACAGGTGCAGTGATCTGTGAGCTGCTCTGACAGCTGGTGCTTAAAGCTAGTGAGGGAGATATGAGGGAGATATACATTTCCTCAAACATACATGTATTTCACACCATTTTAAAGATACACTTGTTGTAAATCCAGCCACAGTGTCCGATTTCAAAAAGGCTTTATGACGAAAGCAAACCAAATGATTATGTTAGGTCAGAGCCAAGTCACAGAAAAACACAGCCATTTTTCCAGCCAAAGAGAGGAGTCACAAAAAGCAGAAATATAGATAAAATTAATCACTAACCTTTGATGATCTTCATCAGATGACACTCATAGGACTTACACAATACATGTATGTTTTGTTCGGTAAAGTTCATATTTATATCAAAAAATCTGAGTTTACATTGGCGCGTTATGTTCAGTAGTTCCAAAACATCCGGTGATTTTGCAGAGAGCCACATCAATTTACAGAAAATTTCATCATAAATGTTGATGAAAATACAAGTGTTATACATGGAATTTTAGATCCACTTCTCCTTAATGCAACCGCTGTGTCAGATTTCAAAAAAACTTTACTGAAATAGCAAACCATGCAATAATCTGAGTACGGCGCTCAGACGACCAATCAACCCAAAGAGATATCCGCCATGTTGGAGTCAACATAAGTCAGAAATAGCAGTATAAATATTCACTTACCTTTGATGATCTTCATCAAAATGCACTCCCAGGAATCCCAGTTCCACAATAAATGTTTGTTTTGTTCGATAATGTCCATCATTTATGTCCAAATTCCTCCTTGTTGTTCGCGCGTTCAGTACACAATCTAAAGTCACGACGCGCGTGCAAGTCCAGCAGAAAGTATGGACGAAAGAAACATGTCCGTAGAAACATGTCAAACGATGTATAGAATCAATCTTTAGGATGTTTTTAACATAAATCTTCAATAATGTTCCAACCGGAGAATTCCTTTGTCTTCAGAAATGCAATGGAACTCAAGCTAACTCTCACATGAACGCCCATGGTCAGCTCGTGGCACTCTGGGAGAGACCTTACTCAATCTCCTCTCATTCGTCCCCACTTCACAGTAGAAGCATCAAACAAGGTTCTAAAGACTGTTGACATCTAGTGGAAGCCTTAGGAAGTGCAACATGACCCCATTTCCACTGTATCTTGGATAAGCAAAGAGTTGAAAACCTACAAACTTCAGATTTCCCACTTCCTGGTTGGATTTTTTCTCAGGTTTTTGCCTGCCATATGAGTTCTGTTATACTCACAGACATCATTCAAACAGTTTTAGAAACTTCAGAGTGTTTTCTATCCAAATATACTAATAATATGCATACCCTAGGATCTGGGCCTGAGTAGCAAGCAGTTTACTCTGGGCACGCTTTTCATCATGAAAATACTGCCCCCTACCCCAAAGAAGTTAACATGCAAGGCTTTTACGGTTACAGAAGTCAACAAATGAAAGCACCTGGGGAGTGGGAGTGGAGCTCGGCACTGCAGGACCTGGATTAACCTCTACATCACCAGAGGAACAGAGGAGAAGTAGGATAAGGGTACGGCCAGACGGCTATACGAACTGGCCGTCTAGCACGTTCGGAACAGAGAGTTAAAGGAGCAGGTTTCTGGGAACGATAGCATAGATTCAAGGCATAGTGTACAGACAAAGGTAAGGTAGGAAGTGAGTACATTGGAGGTAAACCTAGGCATTGAGTAATGATGAGAGAGATATAGTCTCTAGAGACGTTTAAACCAGGTGATGTCATTGCATATGTAGGAGGTGGAACAACATGGTTGATATTGATATTGAGCAGGGCTAGAGGCTCTACAGTGACATAAGACAGTAATCACTAACCAGGACAGTAATGGACGAGGCATATTGATATTAGAGAGAGGCATGCGTAGCAAAATGAACATATGGGTCCAGTGAGTGGTTGGGCTGGCTGGAGACACGGCGATTCAGACAGTTAGCAGGCCGGTGCTAACAAGCTAGCAGATAGTAGGCCGGGTCCAACAAGCTAGCAGTTAGCAGACCTGGGCTAGCAAGCTAGCAGTTAGCAGACCGGGTTAGCAAGCAAGCAGTTAGCAGACCGGGGCAAGCAAGCTAGCAGTTAGCAGACCGGGGCAAGCAAGCTAGCAGTTAGCAGACCGGGGCTAGCAAGCTAGCAGTTAGCAGACCGGGGCTAGCAGTTAGCAGAAGGGCCTTTGGGGGACGTCGCGATGGAGGTAAGTCTGTTTTTGCCTCTTCGTGCGGTGACGTCGAAAGACCAGTCGTGGATTAGTAGTGTTCCAAGTAGCTCTAGGTAGCTAGCAGGCCGCGGTTAGCAGAATGGGCCTTCAACGGACGTCGCGCCTGAGGGGCCTGTTGGAATACTCGGGCAGATTATGTCGGTATTCCAGTCGTAGAGGATCGGCGGGGTCCCGTGCCCCGTACCGGCAGTAGAAGGGGTCCGGATATTGTAGCCCAGGAGTGGCCTTCGGTGGTTGCCCAGGAGCCCTAGCCAGGCTAGCTTCAGACTAATTGGTGCTTGCTCCGGGATGGAAACGCTAGCCAGGAGTAGTCACCCAGGACTGCGGTTAACTGGTTGCGAAGATCCAGATGAAAATGTTCAGAGTTTGCGGTAGGAATCCGGGGATATGGAGAGAAAAAATAGGTCCGCTATGCTCTGGTTTGAGTCACGTTATACGAACTGGCGAGAGCTTTCCGAGCTAAAGGTTAGCTGATGACTGCTAGCAGTGGTTTGCTGACTGATTGCTGGTAGCTAGTTAGCTGGCTAGCTTCAGTTGAGGGATTCCAGATCCGAAGTACATAGAAATACTTTAGAAAAAAAACAGATCCACGCCACATTGGGTGAGGTTGGTTGCAGGAGAGTATTTAGAAGTTGAGGTTTAGGAAAATATTTTTAAAAGATATGTGAAGAAAAAAATATAAAAAGATATATACAAGGGACACGACAGGACAAAGACAAAGACGTCATCTTGGATCACATGCATCAGGTCACAGATGAATGCATCACTCATTATGTTACATTGAACAACTAGATATCCAATATTTTAGCACGGACTAAAGGCTGGAAACACTATCATTTAAATAGAGAATCTCTGAAATGCTCTCATGCGTTACCAGATAATAGACTCCGCACACTGTCCACTTATATTTCAAAGCACACTGGCAGTCACTTTGAGGACAGGTCGATATTGAAATTAGTATCAAGAGATTGAAAGTTCGGAACTGTTGTCAGTTGAGATGTAGTGACATCCTGACGTTTCTAGGGACAACAAGCTCACTAAACGGAAACAGAGAAAACAGATGGGACAGGACAAATGAAAGGGGAAAAGATCAAACAAACTTTAAATTGTAAAACCTCAATGGCATCCAGAGAGACAGAGCGAGAGAGAGAGAGACAGAGAGAGAGAGAACAATGTAAAGTGAGATATTGTGGAAGTAATAAAAACACGCTGATAGGGAAACAGTTGGAGAAAACAATAACCACAAGCAGATTTTTTTTATGCCCTCAATATCATTTTTAAACGAACCCTCAATTCGCAAAGTCCGCTCCTGACGACACTGTTGAATGATATGTCACTGTTCAGCATTTGAATATCAAAGACCTTTAAATAACAAATATAAAATATATAGCATCTGTGGAAATATATTCAACATCAAATGAAAAATGCTTGATATTACCTGCCAACTGTTCTTCCCTGTGCCAAAGAAATGACCCAACCAGCTCTGCCATGTTACAGCATATTCTGACAACATATGGTATCAGTTGTTTGATCAAATCAAACATGTCGGTGTGGATATAGCCCTTATATCCCCTAAGACATACAAATACTTCACAAATAATATATATGCAAAGTCATACTACAAAGGTAATTTAAAAGGTCCTTATATTGTGCTTTACCAAATGTGGCTTTTGCAGTAGCATGACATTATCTTATGAATGATTTCTGAAGCATCTATAGGCTTTACAAAGGGTTTATGGAGGATTCACAAGCCTCAACATTTCCTTCCGTCTATCCATTCTGTCTTCTCCCTCTCAATCCAACCCTTTGTTTGGATGAAGAGAGAGGCTTTCACATAATTATTTTATTAGCTCCAATTTAATAAGATGAAGTTAAGATATTTGAATGAGCTGGGTCCCGTATTCTCCTTTTCCTACTTTGCTTGACTTCATCAGAAAATGAAAGTGTAATTGAATCACCTAGTCAGTACACTAGCCAACCAAGAGCCCACTCCACAACTACTCAACAGCTAATGCAATGCACTCAACTCCGATAGCTAGAATGCTGGCACCCCATGACTCTAGGTATACTATGCACCCTTCCATGAAAGAAAACCTTAAAGCTGTGAATGTCCAGACATTATTTAATTGCAAATTGCCCCCTAAAGGTTCTTCCAAGAACCCTGTAGGAGGTGGGTATAATCAAGGAACCTCCTTAATTGGTGGAGGTTCTTGCAGGAACCTAACTGTCTAACTCAAACATTTGGATAAGAATATGTTAAAGGATAGCTGTGTTGGGTGCAGATGACTGAACTGCTCACTTTTGTGTCTGCAGGTATACAGACGAAGAGGCATATAAAGGTATGTCAATTGGTATTGGTATGTTATGCTGATCACATGTACCATCCTCCTCCCTTACCTCTTCAATGAATATCCCATAGTCCTCTACATTATGGACAAGGTGTGTGTATGAAAACCCTTATCAAAACAGTTTGTTTCATTCACATTTACCACAAAAACCAAGGTATGAATACTGTCGTGTGCATGTTTTGTTAATCATCTGTATAATTAAAATGTTTTTTTATTCATAGACTTCACCCTCCCTACACCTCTGATGAATATAACAGGAAACCTGTTCGATCACCATGCACTGCAAAATCATTCTGACTGGATACGGAGAACATCAACATCAACATGCCAGAGGATATACCCCTTGTACTTGGGGCTCTGCTGGGAGTTTAACTCATACTTGGATTTAAAAAATTCTGCTTTGCCACTAAAATCATAATAAACACCGACAACTATAATATTTTGTTATTGTTGTTATTGTTATGTGTATTATTATTACTAATGGGGGGGAAGTTAAAAAATGTACACCAAAAGGTTCTTCAAGGATCCATTAAAAAGGGTTGCGTTAGTGTGTGCAGATGGGTTCTACCTGAGAAAACATGACCCATCAAATGAGGACAGACAAATCTGTCCTGTCTGTGTTATTTCAAGGTCTCGTAACACCACTAAATAATGCAGGGAAAGGCTGCTTTTTTGTCTCAGCACATTCATTTTTAATTGACAGAATGCTCCACCAGAGTGCCAGAGGGTGTTTGTTTGTCTGTTTTTGTGAGTTGAATCAGCCACCAGTGAGATACAGTACACAGTCAGTCAGCCTTAGTTTCAGCCACAGCATGTATGATAATTGTGCATAGACTCTGTGCTGTCCTCAGAGGATGGTAATCTCAGAGTGCGAAGTACGAGGGGGCCCAGGGGGGTCTCAGACTCCCTAAATGAGAAATGAGTCCCCCTAAAATGCAAAATATTGCTAGGTTAACACCATTCTCCTATTTGTTAAAAATGCCATTTGTACTGCTACAGTGGTAAATCTGAAAATAAAAGCTTATTCCAAATTAAACTAACCCCCCCCCCCCCCACATACACACACCTCTGTGTCATGGTTTAAACAATATTTTCCATGTAGCTACACTTATCATCCCAGGACAGTCCCGTATCTCAGCCCCTTTTCAGGTATCCCAACTTTTGTTTCTACAAAAAAGTAATTTTGTCAGCAAGACGGATCAATTAATTCAGGCTACAAGAGCGCAGACCCAATGACAATCATTACAGTTTTTGACGTTTTGTAACATATGTCTCTTTCTAATCATCAAATGGCATGCTGGAATTTGGATGCTGGAATTATTTTGGAGTGGAGGAACATGCACAGGTAGCCGACTTTTAGAAGTGATTTTGGCGTGGAGGAACATGCACAGGTAGCCGACTTTTAGAAGTGATTCTGTTTGACAATAAGATGAAAACATCACGACTGGTTGTACCGTTAAATTATGTCTTTACGTGGGTGCGCGTACACATATAGGAGGCTAAAAACTAAAATAGAGACCCCCGAATGTCACGGTATATTTCACACTCTGGGAAAGCTAGTTGTGATCCAGGAGCCCACTCCACAACACTCCCACTGAATCACAGCTCCCTCCGCTCTCTCAATGATAGAAATCCTTCTCTCTTTACCAGGAAGCTGTGGAGTGGGAGGCTGGCTTGCCTTGCTGTGGGCACCAGCCAGGTTGATCAAATCTACTTTGAGAGAAGAGAACGGGTACACACTGCACTGCACTCTACCTTTTGAAGGTTTCAGTTTCCAGGAAAAATAGACTGTACCAACAGACTGATTTCATCTCCACCAGAGAGGTTAAGGGTTAGACTCAACTTTCAAAACTAATTTCTTGAGAGAAGGCGAGAGAACAGGAGCTGAGCTTTTTTTTCTCTTTCTATTTTATGCTATTTGATATCGTTAACCTTTGATATTGTTGACCTATTCTACTCTCTTGCAAACAACATAAAAACACCACATCTTGGCACCTGATTAGGTTGCACTGGATGGACAAATTTTATGTAAAATCCTGCCTACTGTAGGTAGGCAGTTGAAAGGGGGCATAGTGACTCATCCCTACTCACCGTTATGCAACACATTTTCATTTGGAATTATAAAATGCAAAAGTGTTACCGTACACTCCAATGGAGCACTTTGCTAGCTAATCTGCCTGTAAGGAGCCTTCCCTATGAAACCGCTTCCGGGGAAGCATCCTAATTGATCAGCCTCTGAGGCTGAAATTTAATCTGATCAGCCTGTCAGGGATGGGCAGGTTTCCATTGACCCAGGTTTATTCAAAAAATCAATGTAAAAAAAATAATCATTGCGACATGTGTAATGGAAATGGAACATTTTTATCTCTGTGGTGGATTTTACGGAAGTCCAGAGAGGACATATTGTAACGGTCGTCTTGTGGTGAATGAGCGGACCAAGGCGCAGCGGGTGATGAATACATAATGATTTTAATAATAATAATGAAGACGAAAATATACTTGAACAAACTACAAAACAATAAACGAAGTCAACAGACCTGAACAAACGAACTTACATAATAACACGAAGAACGCACGAACAGGAACAGACTACATACACGAACGAAAACGAAACAGTCCCGTGTGGTGCGACATACACAGACACGGAAGACAATCACCCACAAACAAACAGTGAGAACAGCCTACCTTAATATGGTTCTCAATCAGAGGAAACGTCAAACACCTGCCTCTAATTGAGAACCATATCAGGCAACACATTTAACCCAACATAGAAACACATAACATAGAATGCCCACCCCAACTCACGCCCTGACCAACTAAACACATACAAAAACAGGTCAGGAACGTGACAGAACCCCCCCCTCAAGGTGCGAACTCCGGGCGCACAACCAAAGTCTAGGGGAGGGTCTGGGTGGGCATCTGTCCACGGTGGCGGCTCCGGCTCCGGACGTGGTCCCCACCCCACCATAGTCAATCCCCGCTTCCGTAGCCTCCTCCCAATGGCCACCCTCCAAATTAACCCCACTGGATTAAGGGGCAGCACCGGACTAAGGGGCAGCACCGGACTAAGGGGCAACACCGGAATGAGGGGCAACACCGGAATGAGGGGCAGCTCCGGACTGAGGGGCAGCTCCGGACTGAGGGGCAGCTCCGGACTGAGTGGCAGCTCCGGACTGAGTGGCGGATCCTGGCTGAGTGGCGGATCCTGGCTGGCTGGCTCTGGCGGATCCTCGCTGGCTGGCTCTGGCGGATCCTGGCTGGCTGGCGGCTCTGGCGGATCCTGGCTGGCTGGCTCTGGCTGCTCATGGCTGGCTGGCGGCTCTGGCTGCTCATGGCTGGCTGGCGGCTCTGGCTGCTCATGGCTGGCTGGCGGCTCTTGCTACTCATGGCTGGCTGGCGGCTCTTGCTGCTCATGGCTGGCTGGCGGCTCTTGCTGCTCATGGCTGGCTGGCGGCTCTTGCTGCTCATGGCTGGCTGGCGGCTCTTGCTGCTCATGGCTGGCTGGCGGCTCTTGCTGCTCATGGCTGGCTGGCGGCTCTTACTGCTCATGGCTGGCTGGCGGCTCTTTCTGCTCATGGCTGGCTGGCGGCTCTTGCTGCTCATGGCTGGCTGGCGGCTCTTGCTGCTCATGGCTGGCTGAAGGCTCTGGCTGCTCATGGCTGGCGGAAGGCTTTGGCTGCTCATGGCTGGCGGAAGGCTCTGGCTGCTCATGGCTGGCGGAAGGCTCTGGCTGCTCCTGTCTGGCGGAAGGCTCTGGCTGCTCCTGTCTGGCGGAAGGCTCTGGCTGCTCCTGTCTGGCGGACGGCTCTGGCTGCTCCTGTCTGGCGGAAGGCTCTGGCTGCTCCTGTCTGGCGGACGGCTCTGGCTGCTCCTGTCTGGCGGACGGCTCTGGCTGCTCCTGTCTGGCGGACGGCTCTAGCGGCTCCTGTCTGGCGGACGGCTCTAGCGGCTCCTGTCTGGCGGACCGCTCTGAAGGCTCAGGACAGACGGGCGGCTTTGAAGGCTCAGTACAGACGGGCAGTTCATGCAGCGCTTGGCAGACGGACAGTTCAGACGGCGTTGGGCAGACGGGCAGGTCAGACGGCGTTGGGCAGACGGGCAGTTCAGGCGCCGCTGGGCAGACGGCAGACTCTGGCCGGCTGAGACGCACTGTAGGCCTGGTGCGTGGTGCCGGAACTGGAGGTACCGGGCTAAGGACACGCACCTTCAGGATAGTGCGGGGAGCAGCAACAGGACGCACAGGACTCTGGAGGCGCACAGGAGGCTTGGTGCGTGGTGTAGGCACTGGTGGTAATGGGCTGGAGACACGCACCATAGGGCTAGTGCGTGGAGGAGGAACAGGGCTCTGGAGACGCACAGGAGGCTTGGTGCGGGGTGCCGGCACTGGTGGTAATGGGCTGGAGACACGCACCACAGGGCTAGTGCGTGGAGGAGGAACAGGGCTCTGGAGACGCACAGGAAGCCTGGTGCGTGATGTAAGCACTGGTGGTACTGGGCTGGGGCGGGGAGGTGGCGCCGGATATACCGGACCATGCAGGCGTACTGGCTCCCTTGAGCACTGAGCCTGCCCAACCTTACCTGGTTGTATGCTCCCCGTAGCCCGACCAGTGCGGGGAGGTGGAATAACCCGCACTGGGCTATGTAGGCGAACCGGGGACACCATGCGTAAGGCTGGTGCCATGTATGCCGGCCCGAGGAGACGCACTGGTGGCCAGATGCGTTGGGCCGGCTTCATGACATCCGGCTCAATACTCAATCTAGCCCTGCCAGTGCGGGGAGGTGGAATAACCCGCACCGGGCTAAGCACACGTACAGGAGACACCGTGCGCTCTATCGCATAACACGGTGTCTGCCCGTACTCTCGCTCTCCACGGTAGGATCGGGAAGTTGGCGCAGGTCTCCTACCTGACTTCGCCACACTACCCTTTAGCCCCCCCCCCCCCCCCCAATACATTTTTGGGCTTGACTAACAGGCTTCCTACCGCGTCGTCGTGCTGCCTCCATTCGCCGGTATCCCTCCTCACACTGCGCCAGAGAATCCCAGGCGGGCTCCGGCACTCTCCTTGGGTCGATCGCCCACCTGTCGATCTCCTCCCACGTAGTGTAGCCCAGATCCTTCTCCTGCTTCCGGGCTAGTTCCTCAAAACGCCGCCTCTCTGCTTTCGCTGCCTCCAGCTCAGCTTTGGGGCGGCGATATTCTCCTGGTTGAGCCCATGGACCTTTACCGTCCAGTATTTCCTCCCATGTCCAGAAATCCTTCTTGCGCTGTTGCTGCTGCCCGTTAACCCGCTGCTTGATCCTTCGTTGGTGGGTGATTCTGTAACGGTCGTCTTGTGGTGAATGAGCGGACCAAGGCGCAGCAGGTGATGAATACATAATGATTTTAATAATAATAATGAAGACGAAAATATACTTGAACAAACTACAAAACAATAAACGAAGTCAACAGACCTGAACAAACGAACTTACATAATAACACGAAGAACGCACGAACAGGAACAGACTACATACACGAACGAAAACGAAACAGTCCCGTGTGGTGCGACATACACAGACACGGAAGACAATCACCCACAAACAAACAGTGAGAACAGCCTACCTTAATATGGTTCTCAATCAGAGGAAACGTCAAACACCTGCCTCTAATTGAGAACCATATCAGGCAACACATTTAACCCAACATAGAAACACATAACATAGAATGCCCACCCCAACTCACGCCCTGACCAACTAAACACATACAAAAACAATGGAAAACAGGTCAGGAACGTGACACATATGAATAAATAAAAAAATCCCTTGTTTTGTCGAGATCACAAGATAATCAAAAGTGCCACGCATCATCCATTAATTTGTTCAGAGGCCCGATAACCACTTCATCATGGAGCCCTGTGGCTGCGTTGACTGCAATGCTGGGCATTTAAGCCCTGAATGATGCCTAACAGGCAACACCGTCTACCAAGCTGCGTGTCGCCCCCAAGTCCACAGCCAATCGCAGCTAACTCTGCGAGTGTTGTGAGCTAGCTAGTTAGCTATGTAGTCTTGTTAGCTAGATAGCTAGCTTGTTACAGTGCCTTGTGAAAGTATTCACCCCCTTGGCATTTTTTCTATTTTGTTGCCTTACAACCGGGAATTAAAATAGATTTTGGGGGGGTTTGTATCATTTGATTTACACAACATGCCTACCACTTTGAAGATACAAAATATTTTTTGTTGTGAAACAAACAAGAAATAAGACAAAAAACAGAAAACCTTATAGCTATTAGACACATGTTTTGTGAATAATATTACATTTACAGTGGGTGAGCTCCATTCCTGACAGGCTGATTAGATTCAATTTCAGCCTCAGAGGCTGATAAATCAGGATGTTGCCTTGGAGGTGGTTTCATAGGTAAGGCTCCTTGTAGGCAGATTAGCTGTCAGCGTGTTATAGGCTGATGCATAATAATCCAGAGTGGGTGAGCTCTATTACTGACAGGCTGATCAGATTCAATAGCAGCCCTCAGGATACTGCCTTGTAGGCTGTTTCATATGTAATGCTCCTTGCAGACAACGTAATAGGCAGCATCCTGATTTATCAGCCTCTAAGTCTGTCAGGAATAGAGCCCACCCAGTCTTGATCATATACATAATGCATTGACTGCTAATCAACTAATCTGCCTGCAAGGAGCTTCACCAAGGTAGAATCCTGATTTATCAGTCTCTGAGACTGCTATTGAATCTGATCAGCCTGTCAGGAATGGGGCATAACCACTCTGTAAATGTAAATATTATCCTTAAAACATTAAGTGTCCCTTACAATTATAGACACATTAGTTGTGCAAGCTAACAACTAGCATATATACCTTTCTGAAGGCACTGTAACTGGGATAGTCTTCTTAGCTAGCCGAGTTACAGTGCCTTCAGAAAGTATTCACATCCCTTGACTATTTTCCACATGTTGTTGTGTTACAACCTGAATTTAAAATGGATTAAATAGTTGTTTTTTTGTCACTGGCCTACACACAATACAGTAAACAAATTGACAACATACTTTCAGCACTCTTATAGGGAAGGACATTCAACAAGCACAGCACTTACACGAATGAGTAAAGCCAGTGTGTCTATGTGTGTGGATGACTCAACACTATACACATCAGCTACTACAGCAACTGAAATTACTGCAACACTTAACAAAGAGCTGTAGTTAGTTTCAGAATGGGTGGCAAGGAATAAGTTAGCACAAAATCATTCACTAAACCCTAAACCTCAACTACATCTCATAATGAATCATGTGGAAATTGAGCAAGTCGAGCACGACCGGCCCTTAAAAGTACACAGAGAGCTAACATTAATGATATGCATGTCAATCTCTCATGCCTCAAAGTGGAAGAGAGATTGACTTCATCACTACTTGTTTTTATAAGAAGTGTTGACAAGCTGAATGTACCGAGCTGTCTGTTTAAACTACTAGCACACAGCTCAGACACCCATGCATATGTAACAGTATAACTTTAGTACGTCCCCTCGCCCCGACCTCGGGCATGAACCAGGGACCCTCTGCACACATCAACAACAGTCACCCACGAACCGTCGTTACCCATCGCTCCACAAAAGCTGCGGCCCTTGCAGAGCAAGGGGAACCACTACTTCTAGGTTTCAGAGCAAGTGACGTAACCGACTGAAAGGCTGCTAGCGCGCACCACCGCTAACTAGCTAGCCATTTCACATCCGTTACACATACCCCACAAGACATGCCACCAGAGGTCCCTTCACAATCCAGAACAGACTATGGGAGGCGCACAGTACTACATAGAGCCATGCATTGGTGTAAAGAACTTCATAAAAAGTACTGATTAAGTAATTGTTTTTGGTATCTGTACTTTACTATTTATATTTTTGACAACTTTTACTTCACTACATTCCTAAGAAAATGTTATTTTTACTCCATATATTTTCCGTGACACTCAAAAGTACTCGTTACATTTTGAATACTTAGCAGGACAGGACAAGGGTCCAATTCACACACTTATCAAGAGATCATCCCTATTCATCCATACTGCCTCTGATCTAGCGGACTCACTAACCTTATGGAACCACAGGGATTGTGAAGAGACAAACACAAAGGTACAGACACGCATGCATTGTAATATTGTTGTATGGTGTTGTATGGTATTGTTGTACATTTTGTATTGTACATTTTGTTTTGTAGATATGTAGTGGTGTAATAATGTTATCTGATGTACTGTTTAATCTTTTGTTTTATATGTCATGTAAGTGCTTTAATGTGTTTGGACCCCAGGAAGAGTAGCTGCTGTCTTGGCAGCATCTCATGGGAATCCCAAATAAATACAAATACCCCACAACGTCAAAGTGAAATTATGTTTTTCTAAATTTTTACAAATTATTTAAAAAATGAAATGCTCAAACATCTTGAGTCAATAAGTATTCAACCCCATTGTTATGGCAAGCCTAAATAAGTTCAGGAGAAAAAATGTGAATAATATCTCACATAATAAGTTGCATGGACTCAATGTGTGTGCAATAACATTTACATGTTTTATTTTGACCCCTTTTTTGTGGTATCCAATTGGTAGTTACATTCTTGTCTCATCGCTGCAACTCCCTTACGAACTCGGGCGAGGCGAAGGTCAAGAGCAGTGCGTCCTCCGAAACACAACCCAGCCAAGCCGCAATGCTTCTTGACACAACGCTCCCTTAACCCAGAAGCCAGCTGCACCAATGTGTCGCAGGAAGCAACAGACACTTGGCAACCGTGTCAGCATGCATTGTGCCCAGCCTGCCACAGGAGTCGCTAGAGCGCAATGGGACAAGAACATCCCTGCCGGCCAAACCCTCCCCTAACCCGGACGACGATGGGCCAATTGTGCGCCGCCCCATGGGTCTCCCGGTTGCAGCCGGCTGTGACAGTACCTGGACTCAAACCAGGATCTCTAGTGGCACAGCTAGCACTGCGATGCAGTGCCTTAGACCACTGCGCCACTCGGGAGGTCTGCAATAACAGTTTTTAACATCTCTGTACCCCACACATACAATTATCTGTAAGGTCCATCAGTTGAGCAGTGAATTTCAAACACAGACTCAACCACCAATATACTTGTATGTAAAATGCCTGGTAGATATAAAAAAAATAGCAGACATTGAATAACCCTTTGAGCATGGTGAAGTTATTAATTACACTTTGGATGATGCATCAATACACCCAGTCACGACAAAGATACAGGCGTCCTTCCTAACTCAGTTGACGGAGAGGAAGGAAACCAATTCAGGGATTTCACCATGAGGCCAAAGATGAATTTAAAACAGTTACAGAGCTCAATGGCTGTGATAGGAGAAATCTGAGGATGGATCAACAACATACCACCCTGCATCCCACTGTTGGCTTACCTTTGACGCTAAGCAGGGCTGGTCCTGACTCCTGTGGCAGTCCGGGCGCAATGCACGCTGACACGGTCGCCAGGTGTACGGTGTTTCCTCCGACACATTGGGAGACCAGGTGCTGCTGGAAGTGGTGTTTGAGGGCCATTGTGTTTACTTGATAGCTACCTACACAAATAGCTAGCTAGAACAAAGTGTTAAGATAAAAAATCATTAAAGAGATTTAAAAGCACTCTTTCCTCTGGTCTAAAATAAAAATGTTCCAATGCCCCAGGGCAGTGATTGGGGAAATTACCCTGTGTAGGGTGCTGTCTTTCGGATGGGATCTTAAACGGGTGTCCTGACTCTCTGTGGTCACTAAAGATCCCATGGCACTTATAGTAACAGTAGGGTGTTAACCCCGGTGTCCTGACTAAATTCCCAATCTGACCCTCATACCATCTTGGCCAGCTAATCATCCCAAGTTTCCATTTGGCTCATTCATCCCCCATTCCCTCCACTGTAACTACTCCCCAGGTTGTTGCTGTAAATGAGAATGTGTCCTCAGTCAACCTAACTAGTAAAATGAGGATTAAATAAAACATTGTAGTTACTCCATAATACTCCATAATAATGACAGAGTGAAAATGAAGCCTGTATAGAATCAAAATATTCCAAAACATGCATCCTGTTTGCAACAAGGCACTAAAGTAATACTGCAAAAAATGTGGCAAAGCAATTCACTTTTTGTCCTGAATACATAGTGTTTTATTTGGGGCAAATCCAATGCAACACATTACTGAGTACCACTATCCATATTTTGATGCATACTGGCGGCTGCATCATGTTATGGGTATGCCTGTAATCGAAAAGGACTGGGGAGTTTTTCCAGGATAAAAAATAAACGGAAAGGAGCTACATGCAGTGCCTTCGGAAAGTATTCAGACCCCTTGACTTCTTCCACATTTTGTTACGTTACACCGTTATTCTAAAATGGATTAAATAAAAACAATTTCTCAACAATCTACAAACAATACCTCATAATGGCATAGTGAGAACAGGTTTTTAGAAATAAAAAACAGAAATAACTGATTTTGATAAGTATTCAGACCCTTTGCTATGAGACTCGAAATTGAGCTCAGGTGCGTCTTGTTTCCATGGATCATCCTTGAGATGTTTCTACAACTTGGAGTCCACCTGTGGTAAATTCAATTGATTGGACATGATTTGGAAAGGCACACACCTGTCTATATATGGTCCCACAGTTGACAGTGCATGTCAGAGCAAAAGCCAAGCCATGAGGTCGAAGGAATTGTTCGTAGAGCTCCTAGACAGGATTGTGTCGAGGCACAGATCTGGGGAAGCGTACCAAAACATTTCTGCAGCATTGAAGGTCTCCAAGAACACTGTTTGGAACCACCAAGACTCTTCCTAGAGCTGGCCACCTGGCCAAACTAAGCAATCGGGGAGAAGGGCCTTGGTCAGGGATGTGACCAAGAACCCGATGGTCACTCTGACAGAGCTCCAGAGTTCCTCTGTGGAGATGGGAGAACCTTCCAGAAGGACAACTACTTCTGCAGCACTTCACCAATCAAGCCTTAAATGGTAGAGTGGCCAGACGGATGCCACTCCTCAGTAAAAGGTACATGACAGGCCACTTGGAGTTTGCCAAAAAGACACCCAGGACTCTCAGACCATGAGAACAAGATTCTCTGGTCTGAGGAAACCAAGATTGAACTCTTTGGCCTAAATGCCAAGCATCCCGTCTAGAGGAAACCTGGCACCATCCCTACGGTGAAGCTTGGTGGTGGCAGTATCATGCTGTTGGGATGTTTTTCAGCGGCAGGGACTGGGAGACTAGTCAGGATCAAGGGAAAGATGAACAGAGCAAAGTACACAGAGATCCTTAATAAAAACCTGCTCCAGAGCACTCAGGACCTGAGACTGGGGTGAAGGTTCACCTTCCAACAGGACAACGACCCTAAGCACATAGCCAAGACAACGCAGGAGTGGCTTCGGGACAAGTCTCTGAATGTCCTTCAGCCAGAGCCCGGACTTGAGAGGATCTGCAGAAAAGAATTACGCACATTATTACTCACCTGGACTTCTCACCTGGACATCCCCTCCTTGATTACCTGCCCTTTGTCACTCCCTTTGGTTTCTTCCCCAGTCGTCATTGCTGTTGTTTCATGTCGGTGCTCTGTTTGTGTTTCTTGTTTTGTTCATTTATTGTTTAAATGCATTCACTCCCTGAATTTGCTTCCCGACTCTCAGCGTACAGCGTTACAGGGTGCAGCAGGTCAGCACCTCAGGAGTAAATGTCAGTTGGCTTTTCATAGCCGATCATTCAGAGTTAGATACAGCAGGTACGGTAGAGAGAGGGAGTCGAAAACAGCAGGTCTGGGACAAGGTAGCATATCTGTTGAACAGGTCAGGGCTCCATAGCCGCAGGCAGAACAGTTGAAACTGGAGCAGCAGCAGGTGGACTGGGGTGAACTGGGAACAGCAGGAGGACTGGGGACAGCAAGGAGTCATCAGGCCAGGTAGTCCTGGGGCATGATCCTAGGGCTCAGGTCCTCCGAGAGAAGAGAGAAAAGAGAGATTGAATAAAATGCACACAGGACACCGGATAAGACAGGATAAATATTCCAGACATAACAGACTGACCCTAGCCCCCCGACACATAAACTATTGCAGCATAAATACTGGAGGCTGAGACAGGAGGGGTCGGGAGACACTGTGGCCCCATCCGACAATACCCCCGGACAGGGCCAACCAGGCAAGATCTAACCCCACCCACTTTGCCAAAGCACAGCTACACACCACTAGAGGGATATCTTCAAACCACCAACTTACTACCCTGAGACAAGGTCGAGTATAGCCCACGAAGGTCTCCCCCACGGCACAAACCCGAGGGGGGCGCCAACCCGGACAGGAAGATCACGTCAGTGACTCAACCCACTCAAGTGACGCACCCCTCCTAGGGACGGCATGGAAGAGCTCCAGTAAGCCAGTGACTCAGGCCCTATAATAGGGTTAGAGGCAGAGAATCCCAGTGGAGAGAGGGGAACCGACCAGGCAGAGACAGCAAGGGCGGTTTGTCGCTCCAGTGCCTTTCCGTTCACCATCACACCCCTGAGCCAGACTACACACAATCATAGGACCTACTGAAGAGATGAGTCTTCAATAAAGAGTTAAAGGTTGAGATCAAGTCTGCGTCTCTGACATGGGTAGGCAGACTATTCCATAAATACGAGAAAGCCCTGCCTCCAGCTGTTTGCTTAGAAATTCTAGGGACAATAAGGAGGCCTGCATCTTGTGACTGTAGCATACGTGTAGGTATGTACGGCAGGACCAAATCAGAAAGATAGGTAGGAGCAAGCCCGTGTAATGCTTTGTAGGTTAGCAGTAAAACCTTGAAATCAGCCCTAGCCTTAACAGGAAGCAAGTGTAGGGAGGCTAGCACTGGAGTAATATGATCACCGTTTTTGGTTCTAGTCAAGACTTTAGCAGCCGTGTTTAGCACTAACTAAAGTTTATTAGTGCTTTATCCGGGTAGCCAGAATTAGAGCATTGCTGTAGTCTAATCTAGAAGTAACAAAAGCATGGATTCATTTTTCTGCATCATTACGTAGATGGAAAAAAGCTGTCCTTGAAACAGTCTTGATATGTTCGTCAAAAGAGAGGGTCCAGAGTTACGCCGAGGTCCTTCACAGTTTTATTTGAGACAACTGTACAACCATCAAGATGAATTGTCAGTTTCAACAGAAGATCTCTTTGTTTCTTCGGACCTTGAACTAGCATCTCTGTTTTGTCCGAGTTTAAAAGTAAAACATTTGCCTCCACTTCCTTATGTCTGAAACACAGGCTTCCAGGGAGTGCAATTTTGAGGCTTCACCATGTTTCATTGAAATGTACAGCTGTGTGTCGTCCGCATAGCAGTGAAAGTTAACATTATGTTTCCGAATGACATCACCAAGAGGTAAAATATATAGTGAAAACAATAGTGCTCCTAAACGGAACCTTGAGGAACACCAAAATTTACAGTTAATTTGTCAGAGGACAAACCATCCACGGAGACAAACTGATATCTTTACGACAGATAAGATCTAAACCAGGCCAGAACTTGTCCTTGTAGACCAATTTGGGTTTCCAATCTCTCCAAAAGAATGTTGTCGTGTCTTTGGCTATGCCGGGTTAAGTGATATGACATGCTATTCTATAAAATCGTTTATCCGTAATTAATATTACCTGATTGAGCTAATCATGTAAATGTAATTAACTACAAAGTCGGGGCACCACGAAATAATATTTATAGAGCTGTTATCTTCCGAATAAACTCTTAAAGACCTAATAATATTTTACATCAATAGCAGTCAATACTAATCGTCACCTTATTTCAGTTTCATCTGAAAGTTGTAAATTCTTGGTTATCTTCACGAACCCTGGCTAACAAGTTGAATCAGCAATACAACATTGGGTTTAATTATTTATTTACTAAATACCTAACTAATCACACAGAATTACACATACACATAATTAATCATAACTTGATTACAAATTACGTCATAAAGGAAAACGTCCCTAGCGGGCAGAACAGATATGACAGCTTGTTACACAAAAGAAAAGGGTCTGGGTTTGAGTGAAAGAGTGGGAAGACTGAGGAACAAAAGGCGAAGCTGTGCTATCGTAAATACAATATCTTATGCATTCTAAATTACAGCCCATTTGGAAAAGGAAAATGCAATAAATATTTACTCTGAGCTGCGCTCCAGTAGGTTGGTGGTAGATGGAAGGCCGTGTTGCCAAACCGAGTCCTTTGTCCTTTGAAGAATGTCTCTGGTGGTCAATTGGATAGTTGTAGTAACGTCGTTGTGTGATAGACGGGATACTCTGTCTGTTCCTTCCTAACCCTCGTTTGCAGCTGCTGTTGCTAACTCAACGGCTAGGAGGTATCACTTCTGTAGTGAATAAGAGTTCAAAGTTCATACCATTCACAACCAAAGCTCACGCTGATGTTGGCTTCGTTCTGTAGTTATTATCTGAACCATTCTGACATCGGACCGTCGTCCTCACATCCTCGGAACAGGAGGTAAAATTTTCGTCAATGGCTTATATAGTGGAGGGAGAAAAGGGGTGTGTTTCATAATTTACAACCTAGGTCTCTTCACGTGGGCGGGCAACTGAGTTGGGCCTAATTCACTCATGAAAACCCAATTCTCACATTTTAGAAGCTAAAATCACATTTCATCCCATCATGAATAATTTCATATTCAAACATTTGAATTGAACAACAATTCCATGTGAATCCGATAACTCTGATGTGTAGACTTTCCACAGTAGAGTTTGTCATTCTATCATTGATGAGAATGTGCCAGATGACAACCAAACTGACATAATATACCTTAACTACCACCGCATATGTTCAATTGGTCGGATTACCAGAATATAGGTCATTTCCCCCCAACTTCTGATGTTCCCAGAATCTCTATGTTAACCAAGGGGTTTTCTAATGTCACATCAGTAGAGTAGGGAGAGGAAAAAGGGGGGAAGAGGTATTTATGACTGTCATAAACCTACCCCCAGGCCAACGTCATGACAATGTGGTGATCGATGGTATCAAAAGCAGCACTAAGGACTAGGAGCACGAGAACAGATGCAGAGCCTTGGTCTGACGCCATTAAAAGGTCATTTACCACCTTCACAAGTGCAGTCTCAGTGCTATGATGGGGTCTAAAACCAGACTGAAGTGTTTCGTATACATTGTTTGTCTTCAGGAAGGCATTGAGTTGCTGTGCAACAGCGTTTTCTAAAATGTTTGAGAAGAATGGGAGATTCGATATAGGCCAATAGTTTTTTATATTTTCTGGGTCAAGGTTTGGCTTTTTCAGAATATGCTTTATTACTGCCACTTTTAGTGAGTTTGGTACACATCAAGTGGATAGGGAGGCGTTTATTATGTTCAACATAGGAGAGCCAAGCACAGGATGCAGGTCTTTCAGTAGTTTAGTTGGAATAGGGTCCAGTATGCAGCTTGAAGGTTTAGAGGTCATGACTATTTTCATCAATGTGTCAAGAGATATAGCATTAAAAAACTTGAGTGTCTCCCTTGATCGTAGGTCCTGGCAGTGTTGTGCAGACTCAGGACAACTGAGGGTTGGAGAAATATACAGATTTAAAGAGGAGTCCGTAATTTGCTTTCTAATGATCATGATCTTTTCGTCAAAATTATCACTGCTGAAGTTAAAGCCATCCTTTCTTGGGGAATGTTGCTTTTTAGTTATCTTTGCGACAGAATCAAAAATACATTTTGGATTGTTCTTATTCTCCTCAATTAAATTGGAAAAATAGGATGATCGAGCAGCAGTGAGGCCTCTTCGATACTGCACGGTACTGTCTTTCCAAGCCAGTTTGGCGTAGCCCCATTTCTGTTCAGATTTTCTGGAAGCTTGCTTTAGGGCTCGGTATTTTCTGTATACCAGGGAGCTAGTTTCTTATGACAAATGTTTTTAGGGGTGCGTAATACATCTAGGGTATTATGCAAGGTTACATTTAGTTCCTCAGTTAGGTGGTTAACTGATTTTGGTACTCTGACGTCCTTGGGTAGGTGGAGGGAGTCTGGAAGTGCATCTTGGAATCTTTGGCCGTTGCCCGAGAATTTATAGCACAGCTTTTGATGATCCTTGGTTGGGGTTTTAACAGATTATTTGTTGCGATTGCAAATGTAATAAAATGGTGGTCTGATAGTCCAGGATTATGAGGAAAAACATTAAGATTTATTCCAAGGGACAAAACTGGGTCCAGAGTATGACTGTGGCAGTGAGTAAGTCTGGAGACATGTGGGACGAAACCCACTGAGTTGATGATGGCTCCGAAAGCCTTTTCAATTGGGTCTGTGGACTTTTCCATGTGAATATTAAAGTCACCCCCCAAAAATATATTATCTGCCATGAATACAAGGTCTGATAGGAATTCAGGGAACTCAGTGAGGAACGCTGTATATGGCCCAGGAGGCCTGTAAACAGTAGCTATAAAAAGTGATTGAGTAGGCTGCATAGATTTCATGACTAGAAGCTCAAAAGACGTAAATGCAGTCTTTTTTTGTAAATTGAAATTTGCTATCGTAAATGTTAGCAACACCGCCTTTGCGGGATGCACGGGGGATATGGTCACTAGTGTAACCAGGTGGAGATGCCTCATTTAACACAGTAAATTCATCAGGCTGAAGCCATTTTTTCAGTCAGGCCAATCGCATCAAGATTATGATCAGTGATTAGTTCATTGACTAAACTGCCTTGGAAGTGAGGGATCTAACAATAAGTAGCCCTATTTTGAGATGTGAGATATCACAATCTCTTTCATAATGACAGGAATGGAGGAGGTCTTTATTCCAGTGAGATTGCTAGAGCGAACACCGCCATGTTAAATTTTGCCCATCCTAGATCGAGGCACAGACACGGTTTCAATGGGGATACTACTAGTGGCAGACTCCACTAAGCTGGCTAACAGCCTGCTGCCTGGCCTGCACCCTATCTCATTGTGGAGCTAGAGAAGTTAGAGCCCTGTCTATGATCATAGATAAGATGAGAGCACCCCTCCAGCTAGGATGGAGTCTGTCACTCCTCAGCAGGCCAGGATTGGTCCTGTTTGTGAGTGATTCCCAGAAAGAGGGCCAATTATCAACAAATTCTATCTTTTGGGAGGGGCAGAAAACAGTTTTCAACCAGCGATTGAGTTGTGAGACTCTGCTGTAGAGCTCATCACTCCCCCTAACTGGGAGGGGGCCAGAGACAATTACTCGATGCCGACACATCTTTCTAGTTGATTTACACGCTGAAGCTATGTTGCGCTTGGTGACCTCTGACTGTTTCATCCTGACATCTTTGATGCCGACGTGGAAAACAATATCTCTATACTCTCTACACTCGCCAGTCATCAACTTTATCTCGTGATCTCGACAAAACAACTTTTGTTATGTCGTGATCATGAGATAAATCAATTGTGATCTTGGCATAAGTAAAGATTTTTGTCTTCTCTGAACTTTGAACATTCCTTATTGCGACAAATGATGATGGAAGCGGTGTTTTTCGAAAAGATTCGGATTGCCAAATAATTTTGAAGGTAGCTGGGGCAAATGTGATGTCATGGCCCCAGTCATGGCCCCATTTTTTAAATTTTATTCTGTACAAAATCCATAGCCTAATCTGTAGCGTAAACATAGGGTGACAATTGACATTGAGCTGAGAGCAAAATAACCAGACGGGAAGTTGACAATTACTTATTAATAGACATGAATACATTGTATTTCTATGGTTGCAGTCTTCAAAGATTGAAGTGCATTGAATCAAATTAATTAAAGATATACTTCTCCTTAATGCAACCGCTATGTCAGATTTCAAAAAAGCTTTACGGAAAAAGCACACCATGCAATATTCTGAGTACAGCGCTCAGGCACCAAAACAAGCCATACAGATACCCGCCATGTTGTGGAGTCATCAGAAGTCAGAAATAGCATTATAAATATTCACTTACCTTTGATGATCTTCATCGGAATGCACTCCCAGGAATCCCAGTTCCACAATAAATGTTTGTTTTGTTCGATAAAGTCCATCATTTATGTCCAAATACCTCCTTTTTGTTCGCGCGTTGAGTTCACAAATCCAAATTCACGAGGCGCAGACGAAAAGTCCAGACGAAAAGTCAAAAAGTTCCATTACAGTTCGTAGAAACATGCCAAACAATGTATAGAATCAATCTTTAGGATGTTTTTATCATAAATCTTCAATAATGTTCCAACCGGACAATTCCTTTGTCTTTAGAAATTAAAAGGAACGCAGCTCGCTCTCACGGCTGCACGCCTGACTTAGTGTAACGGATGTGAAATGGCTAGCTAGTTAGCGGGTACGCGCTAAAAGCATTTCAATCGGTTACGTCACTTGCTCTGAGACTTGAAGTAGGGTTTCCCCTTGCTCTGCAAGGGCCACGGCTTTTGTGGAGCGATGGGTAACGATGCTTCGTGGGTGTCAGTTGTTGATGTGTGCAGAGGGTCCCTGGTTCGTGCCCGTGTCGGGGCGAGGGGACGGTCTAAAGTTATACTGTTACATTAGCTCATGGCATTCTGCCAGGCCCCTTAGTCAAACGGCTCTTATTCGCTCCCCCTTCATAGTAGAAGCCTGAAACAAGGTTCTAAAGACCGTTGACATCTAGTGGAAGCCTTAAGAAGTGCAATCGGACCAAATTTTACACTGTATATTGGATAGGCAAAGACTTGAAAACCTACAAACCTCAGATTTCCCACTTCCTGGTTGGATTTTTTCTCAGGTTTTTGCCTGCCATATGAGTTCTGTTATACTCACAAACATCATTCAAACAGTTTTAGAAACTTCAGAGTGTTTTCTATCCAAATCTACTAATAATATGCATATCTTAGCTTCTGGGCCTGAGGAGCAGGCAGTTTACTCTGTGCACCTTATTCATCCAAGCTACTCAATACTGCCCCCCAGCCATAAGAAGTTTTAATCAGATCCAATGATGTCACTATTTTAATTCTAAACGCCTATTGCTTGCAAAATTAAAAAAATCAAATATAAAAATGATGTTTCTTTGCAGGACAAGGATTGTCCTGACTTTCAACAATGCCTGAATTGCTTTTCTGGTTTGCTGGATGCAAGTTTTACAATCCGATTATTTCAGATCTACATTTATTCCATTCTATCCATGCTGGATTTTGTGGGATACCTGAGACATGAAACAGATCGGTGGGAGGGCGTACAGGCTGTCACCAATTTATTAATGCGCAATTTGCCTTTTTTTGTTTTTATTAAGTGCAGCTGTTTTTAAATCGGCACAAGATAGTTAAATAGAAACGCATTGTAATGTTGCATCTATTTTTCTAAACAAACTTTCTAAATGTCAACTAAAAATCACTGGCAAGTTAATGGAAACATAGCTAGCTACTAATGCTCAGTATTTGTTAAATGCAACTGTAGCTGGCATGTTGTATCCCTCTGTCTATGGCTGAAACATAGCACTGGCTACGTTATGGAGATGAGGGCTTTGCATCAAATTATTCTGCGAGTTGTGAAATAATTCTCCATTTAAATAATTTTTGCATAAATTATATAATTCCCTCTGATCTGTGATTTAATTTCAGAGGGTCATGTGACCTTTCAGAAGCAGAAAAGTTAACTTTGACCCAGCCTGACTTAGTTAATACAGAATAGCCTTGCATATTATTGGACTATTAAATTGATAATGAGCCATGTAATGAGTATTGAGATTGAAGTCCGTAAATGTGTGTGTGTGTGTGTGTGTGTGTGTGTGTGTGTGTGTGTGTGTGTGTGTGTGTGTGTGTGTGTGTGTGTGTGTGTGTGTGTGTGTGTGTGTGTGTGTGTGTGTGTGTGTGTGTGTGCGTGCGTGCGTGCGTATGTGTCTGCGTGATTGGTTTGGTTTCTGGAAGCTGTCTATACCTCCAGACTGCTATGTAAGATGGTTTGGTTTCTGAAAACTGACCGTTTCTATTGGGCACTGCAGCTCTGACAGTTTCTATTGGGAGCAACACCCCAGAGAGTATTGGCTAATCCTGGACTGTTGTCTCACAGTTATCTGTCTTGGGGATATGTTTGATGTTGTGGTTGAACTGTCCTCAGCATTCTAAAGAGACAAAAAATACTCTGCTAAAATATTTTGCTCACTCCCCTCATGAAAAACACAATATACTTGCTCCTCCTATTCTTCCCTCTATCAAACTGGTAAAGAATAGCGAGATGCCCATGATAGAACCTATCCTAGAAAGGTCAGAACCTAGGAAGAAACCTAGAGAGGAACCACGCTGAGTCCTCTATCTGTGAATGTAACTTCACGGGCCACCAGGCAGGAAGCCAAACATTAAAATAAAAATGTATTACTCATGCACCACGTGAATCACAAAAACCCATTTTGTTTGAGTAATACAGTGACATATAAAAACACATTCATCAAAGGGAGCAAGGGATCTACCTTAGGGAAGGGGTTGGTGTTGGACCATCACACTCAAGGTGTCTCAAGGTACATAGAAAAAAAGCCTTTATTTTCAACCTCAACGAAACCAATCTACCAAAAGGCACAAAACAAGTAGCTAGCAACCAGCAGGAAGTGGAATGTCTCATCATGTCAAACACATGCCCATCAGTCCCTAGCTGATTCTCAGATGAGCACATTTACACACCCAGCTGTGGAGCCTATCCCCACCAGCTCCCCCACCACTACAGAGCTAATGTCCAGCTGTGTCTACTTCCAACAGCCATGCAGTCAGAGTGGAGGGCTGCTGCAGAGGCCTCTGGAGATACTGAACCACCTCCCGGCACCACATCTCTCTACACTGACCCAGGTTAGGAGTGGATCTCCGCGCACCTCATCTCTGCTGTCACATCCAACCTGGATTGATATTTGGTTTTAATGCAGATGAGAGCACAGAATCCAGATTCACACAGATATGAGCTGGTGAAGGGTACCATTAGTTTTATGGTGCTTTCCAAACTGGGAACTATGAAAAATATGAGGTAAAATCATGATGTCAGTGATCTTCAGGTCAGAAAGTCAGAGCTCTAGAAAGAGGCCTGAGTTCCTGAGTTGGAATTGCGAGTTGGATGACCGTTGCAAAAATATTTTTCCCAGTCTGAGCTCGGGAGACACATTCATAACTAGAGTGCAGAGGCCTGCCCACCATCCCAAGGTAGATGGAGACTCATCTGTGCAAAAGCCCACCGTTCGATCACATGGAATCTGTGCCGTTTCATGCTCAGGTATTGTGAGACAGAGCAATATGTCCTCGTGAATAGCTCCCCTGACATGTATATCGAACAAAAGTCAATGCATGGGCATGTCGGACCTCACAGCTAACGTCCATTTGGAGCGCATAAGCTGGGGAGTTTTTGAGTCGTTCAGTCAGTTTCCTCTTGATTGCTAGCAACAGCATCAATTCTTTGTTTAACAGTGTTATCTGACAAAGGTAATGATGTAAGCTTCTCTGCCTCCCCACACATTGTTTTATCCAAATCAATTGCTGCCGGTAATATCAACGTCTCTGCAATAGTGTGTTGTTTCGCAGCATAGCGGGCCTAGCCATTCACCATGGAAATTATGCAAGTTCAAAGGTCAAGTGAGGCCTTTTCCCATGATCTAAGGGGACTCTCTGGTAGAACTGTATATTTTAGATATTAATAATTTTCATTTAGATTTTTAAGGTTAACCACATTACAATGAGTTTGAGATACAAAGACAATATTATATATATTTTTTTTTAGTTGTATATATTTTTTTTCTTCTGGATTTTTAAAATTATCCCACGATCGCATTTTCATATCAGGCTACCCTATCTGGGATTGCGACCCCTAGTTTGGGAACCTCTGAAGTACTCATACATATAGTACAGATACAGTTGAAGTCGGAAGTTTACATATACTTAAACTTAGTTTTTCACAATTCCTGACATTTAAACCTAGTAAAAAGTACATGTCTTAGGTCAGCTAGGATCACCACTTTATTTTAAGAATGTGAAATGTCAGAATAATAGTAGAGAGAATGATTTATTTCAGCTTTTATTTCTTTCATCACATTCCCAGTGGGTCAGAAGTTTACATACACTCAATTAGTATTTGGTAGCATTGCCTTTAAATTGTTTAACTTGGGTCAAATGTTTCAGGTAGCCTTCCACAAGCTTCCCACAATAAGTTGGGTGAATTTTGGCCCATTCCTCCAGACAGAGCTGGTGTAACTGAGTCAGGTTTGTAGGCCTCCTTGCTCGCACACGCTTTTTTCCTGCCTCATGATGCCATCTATTTTGTGAAGTGCACCAGTCCCTCCTGCAGCAAAGCATCCCCACAACATGATGCTGCCACCCCCGTGCTTCATGGTTGGGATGGTGTTCTTCGGCTTGCAAGCCTCCCCCTTTTCCCTCCAAACATAACGATGGTCATTATGGCCAGTCAGTTCTATTTTTGTTTCATCAGACCAGAGGACATTTCTCCAAAAAGTACGATCTTTGTCCCCATGTGCAGTTGCAAACCGTAGTCTGGCTTTTTTATGGCGGTTTTGGAGCAGTGGCTTCTTCCTTGCTGAGCGGCCTTTAGGTTATGTCGATATAGGACTCATTTTACTGTGGATATAGATACTTTTGTACCCATTTCCTCCAATATCTTCACAAGGTCCTTTGCTGTTGTTCTGGGATTGATTTCCACTTTTCGCACCAAAGTACGTTCATCTCTAGGAGACAGAAAGCGTCTCCTTCCTGAGCGGTATGATGGCTGCGTGGTCCCATGGTGTTTATACTTGCGTACTATTGTTTGTACAGATGAACGTGGTACCTTCAGGTGTTTGGAAATTGCTCCCAAGGATGAACCAGACTTGTGGAGGTCTACAATTTCTTTTCTGAGGTCTTGCCTGATTTCTTTTGATTTTCCCATGATGTCAAGCAAAGAGGCACTGAGTTTGAAGGTAGGCCTTGAAATACATCCACACCTCCAATTGACTCAGATTATGTCAATTAGCCTATCAGAAGCTTCTAAAGCCATGACATCTTTTTCTGGAATTTTCCAAGCTGTTTAAAGGCACAGTCAACTTAGTGTATGTAAACTTCTGACCCACTGGAATTGTGATACAGTGAATTATAATCTGTCTGTAAAAAATTGTTAGGAAAATGACTTGTGTCATGCACAAAGTAGATGTCCTAACCGACTTGCCAAAACTATAGTTTGTTAACAAGAAATTTGTAGAGTGGTTGAAAAACGAGTTTTAATGACTCCAACCTAAGTGTATGTAAACTTCCAACTTCAACTGTGCATACAGTACACAGCAAGGGTCTCCTTTCATGCATGTTCTATAAAAGCAGTAAGTATACACAGATGTGAGTAGAAGAAGATTTGAAGAACAAATGTTGGTGTACTCAGACTTTAGATGACGTGGGGGGTGGGGTATATTTACAGCTCAGGTATGAAAAAATGCAAGATGTTCAGTACAATTTCAATTAAAAACTATGAATTACTTGTTGGGTTTGGCCGTCGACTCGGTTTTGTCTACCCAAGTGGACCATTGTGCTACAGTGGAATGAGAAATGCCTGAGCACGTCCCATGGTCAAGTAGACTGCTGGCAGTGTGAATTATGTTGATGCATAAATTCCAAATATAAAATATAATTTTCTCTGACTGAAATGAACATTGTATTGAATCAGGCCCCCTAGGGCTGAGACTGATTCTTCTGGCTACTTTCACAGTCACATGACCAGGCTCTTGTTGTGGAGCTCCCCTTCCCTCTGTATAATGCTGAGACATTTACCTCTGTTTCTTCATTCCCCCAGAGAACTTCACCAAATCCATAAATCTCTTCTCTGTCTCCCACGTCTGAAAACATTAACTATACAAAGAGCTTGCACCACTGTTAATCTCAAGTCTCTCCCTTCCCCTCCTCTCTCTCTCTCTCTCTCTCTCTCTCTCTGTCTCTCTCTCCCCTTTCTCTGCAAGCTGAGATCTTTCAGGCCACACATAAATACAGTTAATGTTCATATAACATTCCTTGTTATTCTGGCAATGAACCAGTTTTTAAAGGCCACCAAAGCGAACAGACTCTCACCTAAAATGAACTGTACAGTGTACAGTTGTGGCCAAAAGTTTTGAGAATGACACAAATTTAAATTTTCACAAAGTCTGCTGCCTGTTTGTATGATGGCAATTTGCATATACTCCAGAATGTTATGAAGAGTGATCAGATGAATTGCAATTAATTTGACAAGTCCCTCTTTGCCATGCAAATTAACTGAATCCCTAAAAACATTTCCACTGCATTTCAGCCCTGCCACAAAAGGACCAGCTGACATCATGTCAGTGATTCTCTCATTAACACAGGTGTGAGTGTTGACGAGGACAAGGCTGGAGATCACTCTGTCATGCTGATTAAGTTCAATTAACAGACTAGAAGCTTCAAAAGGAGGGTGGTGCTTGGAATCATTGTTCTTCCTCTGTCAATCATGGTTACCTGCAAGGAAACACGTGCCGTCATCATTGCTTTGCACAAAAAGGGCTTCACAGGCAAGGATATTGCTGCCAGTAAGTTTGCACCTAAATCAACCATTTATCGGATCATCAAGATCTTCAAGGAGAGCGGTTCAATTGTTGTGAAGAAGGCTTCAGTGTCAAGAAGGGCAGCAAAGAAGCCACTCCTCTCCAGGAAAAACATCAGGGGCAGACTGATATTCTGCAAAAGGTACAGGAATTGGACTGCTGAGGACTGGGGTAAAGTCATTTTCTCTGATGAATCCCCTTTCCGATTGTTTGGGGCATCCGGAAAAAAGCATATCCTGAGAAGACAAGGTGAGCGCTACCATCAGTCCTGTGTCATGCCAACAGTAAAGCATCCTGAGACCATTCATGTGTGGGGTTGCTTCTCAGCCAAGGGAGTGGGCTCACTCACAATTTAGCCTAACGACACAGCCATGAATTATAAATGGTACCAACACACCCTCCGAGAGCAACTTCTCCCAACCATCCAGGAACAGTTTGGTGACGAACAATGCCTTTTCCAGCATGATGGAGCACCTTGCCATAAGGCAAAAGTGATAACTAAGTGGCTCGGGGAACAAAACATCGATATTTTGGGTCCATAGCCAGGAAACTCCCCAGACCTTAATCCCATTGAGAACTTGTGGTCAATCCTCAAGAGGCAGGTGGACAAACAAAAACCCACAAATTCTGACAAACTCCAAGCATTGATTATGCAAGAATGGGCTGCCATCAGTCAGGATGTGGCCCAGAAGTGAATTGACAGCATGCCAGGGCGGATTGCAGAGGTCTTGAAAAAGAAGGGTCAACACTGCAAATATTGACTCTTTGCATCAACTTCATGTAATTGTCAGTAAAAGCCTTTGACACTTATGAAATGCTTGTAATTATACTTCAGTTTTCCATAGTAACATCTGACAAAAATATCTAAAGACACTGAAGCAGCAAACGTTGTGAAAATGTATATTTGTGTCATTCTCAAAACTTTTGGCCACGACTGTACATGGAAACATGATCTGTAGTGTACCTGGCTGCTTTTTTGAAGGCATTTCCTGACCTAGTTTCTGGACTATACAGTTTCAGTCTGGTGCTTAATAATAAAAAATATGCACGGAAATGTTATCGGGGAATTTGATGTGGTGGCAGGTAGCCTAGTGGTTATGAACATAGGACCAGTAACTGAATGATGGCTGGTTCAAATCCCCAAATGGACAATCTGTTGATGTGCTGTTGAGCAAGGCACTTAACCCTAAGTGACTCTGGATAAGAGTGTCTGCAAAAAAAAAATATATATATATGCAGTCTTAACATAACCCATGACACAGAATGCCCATAGTGTCTTTAAGGACTATAGTTCTGGCCCCTGTAGTTGGGTTTGAGTTCCATCAAGATATTGAGGAATTCCATTGGCCACTCTCCTGTGTTGATGTGTGTTGTTCATTTAATATGTAGAAGAAGAAATCCAAAATGGTGAAAGTCACACTGTGGAGCTGCAGAAGTGATCAAACTCCATCCTTCTTGCTATCATTTTGTAGAAGGATTGTCTGTAAGGAAAAATTCATCATAACATATTTGGCTTTCAGTTCATGGTGATATTTTGTACGGATTATTGTTTTAATGAGATGTATGGATCATCTTGATAGCCACATGGATATCTGTTCTGTGCATTTAATCTTGTCATGTTTTGTGGAATTATTTACATCCGATTTAATGTATAATGCTGCATATATCTGTGTTTATGAATATGTATACAAATACATGCTGTGTTATTATTGAGAATTAAGCCTAGTGTTCAGCTAGCATACAATAATTCACAGTCATTGTTCTTTTCTTTTTATATTTCAGTTTTACTCATTTCAGTCACTATTACTGTACTTACGAAGCAGTGGAAATAAATCATCCTTCAACACTACAGTAGCTGTACCTAGTTTATCTATCTGCTTAGCCTAAGAAGTGGACTCTTTAGCGAGGGCAGAATAACTATGCCTGCATAATGACCACATTTTTAACAAAGAAACAACTTTTCTCCTATCATGAGCAGAGCTAGGCTCTCTATTTGTATTTCATTCCCGGATCCTCATTTGCAGCAGGTACTCTTCCTGGGATCCAATCACAGTTTCATACAATACAACATAACACATTAGTACACACTACTCTACCATAACATATCTACAATACAAAATCAATAAAACAGAAAAATAACAATATTAAAATGTGTGTGTGTGTGTGTGTTCGCATGTGTTTGAGAATGCTGTGCGAGTGCCTGTGTGTGTGTGTGTGTGTGTGTGTGTGTGTGTGTGTGTGTGTGTGTGTGTGTGTGTGTGTGTGTGTGTGTGTGTGTGTGTGTGTGTGTGTGTGTGTGTGTGTGTGTGTGTGTGTGTCTCTCTTCAAAGTCTGCGCTGTTCCATAATGTCTGTTTTTAAATAAGATTTTACTTCTTGACTGAGTTACATGATGTGGAATAGAGTTCCATGTAGTCATTACTCTATGTAGTAATGAGTGTTTTCCAGAGTCTGTTCTGGACTTGGGGAATGTGAAGAGACCTCTGGTGGAATGTCTTGTGGGGTATGTATGGGTGTCTGAGCTGTGCTCTAGTCGCTTAACAGCTCGTAATTTCAACATGTCAATACCACTTCCGAAGACAAGCAGTGATGCAGTCAATCTCTCCTCCACCCTGAGCCGGGAGAGACTGATATGCATATTATCAACACTGGCTCTCCGTGTGCATCTAAGAGCCAGCCGTGCTGCTCTGTTCTGGGCCAATTGTAATCTGCCTATGTCCTTCTTTGTGGCACTTGACCACATGACTGGCAGTAGTCCAGGTGTTATAAAACTGGGGCCTGTAGGACTTGTTTTGTTGATAGCAATGTCAAGAAAGCAGAGCAGCGCTTTATTATGGACAGATCTCTCCCCATTTTAGCTACTGTTGCATTAATATTTATTGACCATGACAGTTTACAATCCAGGGTTACACCAAGCAGTTTAGTCTCCTTATTTTACCCAACTTCCACATTATTCATTACTAGATTCAGTTTAGGGTTTAAGTGTTGCAGTGCTTTCACTTGCTATGGCAGCTGACGTGTATAGTGTTGAGTCTTCAGCATACATACACAGGCTTTAGTCAATGCCAGTGACATTAGTAAAGATTTTTAAAAGTAAGGGGCCAAAGCAACTGCCGTGGGGAAGACCAACCTGGATTATGTAAGAGAGGCTTCCATTAAAGAACACCCTCTGTGTTATGTTAGACAGGAAACTCTCAATCCACAATATAGCAGGGGGTGTAAAGCCATAACACATACGTTTTTCCAGCAGCAGATTAGGATCGATAATGTCGAAAGCTGCACTGAAGTCTAACAAAACACCTCCCACAATCTTCTAATTATCAATTTCTCTCAGACAATTATCAGTCATCATTGTAAGTGCCGTCCGTATATGTTGAATGCCCTTCCCTTTAAGCATGCTGAATGTTAGTTGTTTATTTGTTTACTGTGAAATAGCATTGGATCTGGTCAAATACAACTTTTCCCAAAAGTTTACTAAAGGTTGGTAACATGCTGATTGGTCAGCTGTTTGAGCCAGTAAAGGGGGCATTGTTATTCTTGAGTAACGGAAGGACTTTTGCTTCCCTCCAGGCCTGAGGGAGATTCACTTTCCTGTAGGCTTAGATTGAAGAGATGACAAATAGGATTGGTAATATAGTCCACTATCATCCTCAGTAATTTTCAATCCAAGTTGTCAGACCCAGCTGCCTTGTCATTGTTCCGCACTCACTTTACGGAATTCAAAATCACAGTGCTTGCCTTTCATAATTTGGTCAGTTATGGATGTGTACAGTATGTTCAGAATTTGTTGTTGTCAATCATGCCTAAGTTTGCTAATCTTGCCCAATAAAAAATCTATAAAGTAGTTTTGTGGGCTTTGTGATGAATGAGCCATCTGATTCAATGAATGATGGAGCCGAGTTCGCCTTTTTGTCCAAAATGTATTTCAAGGTGCTCCAAAGCTTTCTACTATCATTCTTTATTGTCACACCCTGATCTATTTCACCTGTCTTGTGATTGTCTCCACCCCCCTCCAGGTGTCGCCCATCATCCCCATTATCCCCTGTGTATTTATACCTGTGTTCTCTGTTTGTCTGTTGCTATTTTGTCTTGTTTGTTCAAGTCAACCAGCGTTTTGTGTCTCAGCTCCTGCTTTTTCCAGTCTGTCTTTTCTCACCCTCGTGGTTTTGACCCTTGCCTGTCCTGACTCCGAGCCCACCTGCCTGACCACTCTGCCTGAGCCTGCCTGCCGACCTGTACCTTTGCCCCCTTCTGAATTACAGACCTCTGCCTATCCCTGACCCTGGGCCTGCTTGCCACACGGTACCGTTGCCCCACCTCTGGTTTACTGACCCCTGCCTGCCTTGACCTGTCTATTGCCTGCCCCTGTTGGAATATTAAACTATTGTTTATTCGACGTGGTCTGCATCTGAGTCTTACCTTCATACCTGATACTTTATATCATTTATCTTTGTTTCATAGTACAGTTTCTTCTTTTTGTTAAGTTTAGTCACATGATTTCTCCATTTATTTATTTGCCAATCGGTTGTGCAGCCAGACTTATTTGCCATTCCTCTCAAGCATAAAATTCTTCAATTCCTTATCAATCCACGGGGATTTAACTGTTTTTACAGTCATTTTCTTAATGGTGCATGCTTATTCGTAACTGGAATAAGCAATTTCATAAATGTGTCAAGTGCAGCGTCTGGTTGATCCTTATTACACACCACATACCAGCAAATATTATTTACATCTTAAACACAGGAATCACTACAAAACCTCTTGTATGACCTCTTATACACTATATTAGGCCCAGCCTTTGGAACTTTGGTTTTCCTAGATATGTCTATGATATTATTATCACACATTTGATGGATTTGGATACTGCTTTAGAGCAGGTCAATCAATCAAAGCCCTTCTTACATCAGCTGATGTCACAAAGTGCTGTACAGAAACCCAGCCTGAAACCCCAAACAGAAAGCAATGCAGGTGTAAAAGCAGCATTAGTAAAGATGTGGTCAATGCAAGTGGATGATTTAGTTCCTGTTCCGTTTGTAAATACCCTGGTATGTTGACTGATGACCTGAACCAGGTTACAGGCACTGGTTACAGTTTGAAGTGTTTTCTTGGGTGGACAGCTATTAAGCCAGTCAATATTTAGGTCCCCAAGGAAATATACCTTTCTGTTGAGATCATATACATTATCAAGCATTTCACACATATTATCCAGATACTTACTGTTAGCACTAGGTGGTCTATAGCAGCTTCCCACCAGAATGGGCTTTAGGTGAGGCAGATGAACCTGTAGCCATATTACTTCAACACTATTTAACATGAGATCCTCTAAGCTTTACAGGAATATGACTCTGAACATAAACAGCAACACCTCCCCCATTGACATTCCTGTCTCTTCTGTAGATATTATAACCATATATTGCTACAACTGTATCAAATTAATTATCTAAATGAGTTTCAGAGATAGAATATGATTGTCATTTGTTACTAGCAAGTTATCGATTTCATTAACCTTGTTTCTTGGGCTACATATGTAGTATAGGGTAGGCTATTTTTAGTACTTTCTGGGACTCTTGATAGTTTTTATTGCTTTACTGGGAGGCTTATCAGAGGTAGACATGACAGTGATATTTATGTTTGAGCTGATAGTGCAGGGTGCACTGCTCACAGTGGGCTTCCTACTAGGACAAAATGTCTCAGTGCTAACAGTATAACTCAGGTTCATCAGCACATGATTACTGATGACAATAGCTGTAGGATTGACAGATGCATTTAGAGGAACAAAAAATAGGTTACTTACAGTATGACTATCCACCCCCCCTTGAAAATGTGCATTTGCAGCAGCACTACGACAACTCAGCGTCACAATGTTCGGGATTATCTGAGCAGGGCTTGGGTCACTGATAGGTCATTGTCTCAACACGGCTTTGAAATGCCAGGACAGGGTCCAGGCACCAGATGATTTAGATGGACTCCGTCATTCCTGTAGAGCATCTTCTGTTTCCAAAATGTGTCGAAATTATCTATAAAAGTTATGCCAACAGATTGTGCTAGTCTATGTCAGTTTCAGAGGCTTTACTTACAAATCACTTTGATTAAATCATAGTCCAGTTTATACAGTCAGACAACGTTGGCATGACACTGTCCTGAGGGGATTTGCATTCCAGACACACAGCATGTCATCACTAAGATATTTTCATTAGAAAGTTAAGTGTTTCATTCTGCTATCATCAATAAAAGCACAGTCCAACAATGTATGGGCTGACAGTACAGTAAAATGTATTATCATAAGAAGGGAGAGATGAGGAGAATCATTTGTGATGATTCTACCGATTGATATCTTTCAGTGTGAAGAACAAAATAGCCTATCAATCAACCCTGTAGAAGAGAAAGTTGACCCCCATGATTGACAGTCCAGAATGGTCAGGAAAGGCTTCAGGCTTAATGTGAGAGTAGAAAATATGGTCCTAGTGAGCCAGCACAGAGTCACCCAGCGCCGAATGAGTTATGTTGCCTGCTGTAGTCTGACACACAGCCCAATACATTTCTGTGCTTTTTCAGAGAAAAATACATTTATTTCACATAGGCGTGATCCGGTTCCAGTGGTGACCATGGAAACGGCTGGGATACTCTCTGCAGACTGCAACTCATGCAGACGATAGCTAGGTACCCCCGCGCCTCAAGGTTTTACATTGATTTAACACACATCAAACCTCCACAATAAAAGCCTTTGATTTGCTGAGGAGGAATCCGAGATGAAAGATTCAGTTGCATTTCAATGGGATCATCTTTTCATTTTAGGCTCTGAAACATATCAGATGACAATAGGAAACATTTTACGGTAACCACAGATGTCTCTCCTTAGATTCTCTCTCTCTCTCTCTCTCTCTCTCTCTCTCTCTCTCTCTCGCTCTCTCCAGTATTCTATATGAGCTACAGGGAACTGAACCTGGAGCCTGTGGTCCACTAGAGTCATGGAAAAAGCGCGGCTGTACTTCTCGCACACAAACCCCAAGCGTTTCTAGTCCCGGGAGAGCTGTAGAAATCTGGGGAAAGGAGGGTACAGTACACATGTAAAAACAACTCTGTGGATTCTTTAGGACTCCATAACAGTGCAATGAGTTTCAAACTTTATTCCTGAAAGACACTGCTGTCATATTATTGAGAGAATGAAACTAATGAAAGGCACTGTTCAGATTTAAAATGTTAAAGATATCAGCTGAGTGAGATTTTTTGGAACGGGGTATTGTAGTAGGTGCCAGGCACACCGGTTTGTGTCAAGAACTGCAACGCTGCTGGGTTTTTCATGCTCAACAGTTTCCCGTGTGAATCAAGAACAATCCACCACTCAAAGGACATCCAGTCAATTAACGCAACTGTTGGAAACATTGGAGTCAACATGGACCAGCATCCCTGTGGAACGCTTTCGACACCTTGTAGAGTCCATGCCCTGACAAATTGAAGCTGTTCTGAGGGCAAAATGGGTGGGGGGGTGGGGGAGTGCAACTCAATATTAGGTCGTTCTTAATGTTTTGTACACTTAGTGTACATTGTATTCCCAGAGCACTAATAATTTATTAAAATAATAGTTTCCAAAGTGGTCCTTGATCACAGTACAGATAATTAAATATTGTACGTATTGTACGTATTGTACGTTGGGTGATAAGAAGTAGCAGGACAGAACTGGCTGAGAGAGAACATGATTTGGACGAGGATTCATTTTTTAGAGGAGGCTGGATGGTTTGAAGGAGGATGGATGGTTTGGAGGATGGATGGTTTGGAGGAGAATGGATGGATGGTTTGGAGGATAGATAGATGGTTTGGAGGATGGATGGATGGTTTGGAGGAGGATTAATGGTTTGGAGGATTAATGGTGTGGAGGATGGATGGATGTTTTGGAGGAAGATGGGTGGTTTGGAGGATGGATGGATGTTTTGGAGGAGGATGGATGGTTTGGAGGATGTATGTTTTGGAGGATGAATGGATGGATGGTTTGGAGGATGGATTGACAGTTTGAAGGAGGATAGATATTTGGAGGATGGATGATTTGGAGGAGGATTAATGGTTTGGAGGATGGATGGATGGTTTGGAGGATGGATGGATGGTTTGGAGGATGGATGGATGATTTGGAGGATGGGTGGATGATTTGGAGGAGGATGGATGATTTGGAGGAGGACGGATGGTTTGGAGGAGGATTAATGGTTTTGAGGATGGATGGATGGTTTGGAGCTTGTGCTTCCCCATGCACCATTCACAAATAGCAATAGCCAAAGGCAAAGCATCCTGTGTGTAATTAATGAATTATGCAAGTTAAGAAAAATAACAAATTCTGTTTAGTGTGTAATTTAAGTGGGTAACATCACTAATCCATCAAATAAATATTTTGGAGTTAAGAGCAGAGGGTGCAGGCGTGATTGACGTATTAGAATATTTTCCTCCAATCTCTAATCTTCACGATTATGTTGTCATTTAGGGCTGTCCAATCTGGTGCTTTGTGGATAAGTATGTTTATCAAATGAGTGACAACATAACAATTTAAACACGTACAGTATGATTGTCACGATCGTTAGATGGTGGAAGAGAGGAGGACCAAGGCGCAGCGTGAAGTGAATACATTTTCTATTTATTTAAGCGACGTAATAAAGAACACTTAAACAAAACTACAAAACAACAAACGAACGAACGTGACGCTATAAACAAATAGTGCTGACACAAACACTACACATACACATAGACAATAACCCACGAAATACCCAATGAATATGGCTGCCTAAATATGGTTCCCAATCAGAGACAATGATCAACAGCTGCCTCTAATTGAGAACCAATCTAGGCAGCCATAGACATACAAACACCTAGACTAGACACTGCCCCATAAACATACAAAACCCCTAGACAATACAAAACACATACATCCCCCATGTCACACCCTGACCTAATTAAAATAATAAAGAAAACAAAGATAACTAAGGCCAGGGCGTGACAATGATGATGTGACCGGTGACACTTTGCTTATAAAAGTCCAATAGCTTGAAAACTAGACTGCTGACAATGCACAACTTTTTAGGACTGTAACAACAGTGAACGAATGAAAAGAATTCCAAAATATTGTTTTTGAGTGGATTTTCCCTTTAAATCACAGACAGTATAGGGGGTGTAGTGAACAATTATGAGCACTAGCCTTCTGAGTGTTGGTTTCTAAAAACAAATCCACTGGGCCACTAATACGAGTAGGAGGAATCTCATTACAGTCGAGGATGCTTGAACAAACAGCACAGACCACAAAGGTTACCTCAGTAATTACAGTGGATTATGGAGGACAGCATACTAAATAAAGTGTTCAGTTCTGTATCAAGATACGTAAGATTAATATAGGTTAATTACAACTGTAGAACCAGAGAAATGGAAAGACAGTTGAGAAAGGTTCATCTGATTATGTCGACAGAGTCATAATAGAAGGTCATACAGACGGAGAACCTTCCAGATTGGAGGTTTTAATTAATATATACAGTGTATATATATATATATATCAACTAAGTGGAATGATATATACACATTGTTACAGTCCGTTGACTGAAAGGCAGACAAAAATGAAGCCATTGAGTCACATTCGACATGTTTTGAATGTCCATTTAGTGGCCTTTGAATATGTATGCACGCATGACTGACTGTAAGTCGCTTTGGCCACTAAATGGACACTCAACATGTTGAATGCAACTCAATGGCTTTATTTTTGCCTGCCTTTCAGTCAACTGAACGGCAGGCACAGCAGTGAGAACGCTTCATGCAAACTGTATCAAACCTTGAAATCAGCATCGCTTCATTCATATGGGATCATCTTTTTGAAAGATTTTACATTCTGGGGCTTTGCAGGCTAAAAACATCATGGTCTGAAACATGCAACAGGAATTGCACAGAGATCTGTCTCTATGGGAAATCAACAGTATTAATCTGTGACTGGGTCTATGACTGGGTCTATAGACTTCAATTCAAGGGCAGGGAAAGCTTCCCCCTCGTGGGCAATTACTAGTTTTTGGTTCCATAGCATTGCTCTGACTCCACTGAAGGCATAGCCTCATACCATGATGGGCACGGGATTATTTTGCATTACAATTAATGGCACCACCTAACAGTTGAGAGTTGTGATAGGTAACTGTATGTGTGTTGCGTGTAGAAGCTCTATCGTTGTAGCCATAAATGGCCATAAACAATGGCCAGACATTGTGCCTTGACATTTACTGTCAAATTCTCTGACAAAATGGCTTTTCATTCATAGAAAAGCTAAATTCCCTTCTTAACACAATACAAAAGATAAAGCTTTTGGCTCCGTGGGGTGGAAAGGTACGCTTGAATAGTGGAATCATGGTACGTGAGCTTTAGAAAGCCTGTTAAATAACCAGAAGGAATAGAATGGATAAATGACTGCAGATACCTTTTCAACCCGGCAGCCAGAAGAGGACTGGCCTCCCCTCAGAGCTTGGTTCCTCTGTAGGTTTCTTCCTGGTTCCTGTCTTTCTAGGGAGTTCTTCCCACTGTGCTTCTGCCTCTACATTGCTTTCTCTTTTGGGGTTTTAGGCTGAGTATCTGTAAAGCACTTTGTGACAACTGCTGATGTAAATTGTGCTTGATTGATTGATTGGACCTGTCAGTCACCCCCACTGATATGTCCCCTGAGTTCTGTTATGGGTTATCAGAAGGACCTACCTTTATTAATCCTCCTCATGTCCTCCCCTCCTGCAGATAACTCTTCTCACTCACTATCAGACAGACATAGTTGACCCAGGCAGGTTTAATAAATGTTGAATGGAGACCAATTCCCTGGTGGAGCTCAGTTGCCATTGGCCAGCAGGAGGACTCTTCATTAACACACATCACATATAACCAGCAATTTAAACACCACTCGCCACGGTTACTGAACCTGCTTGGGCACAAATTATATGTTGAGGACTGTCAAGCCTTTTTGACAGCAAAAGGGAACTTGTCCAAGAGAGTCACATGGTCAGCTGCTTCTTTGATTCAAGGATCTGAATATTCTCTGAGTATGTCTTGAGTTGTTCTTGTTGGCAGCGTCTGCATTACCAAGTCTCAACCAGGTGGGATTGAAAAGCACTTGTCAAGCCTTCTCAATGTGACTGGAACAGAGTAAAGGTGAAGGCACACATTCTGCAACAATTTATTTAGCTAATAAATAGATCTTTAAAAAAAGAGAGACGACTAAATGCATTGTCATACTTTCTCTTGGGCGACTCAATAGTAGAAGAAGAAAAGAACGAGACGACCTGAGTTAATGTACCATAGCCCTGGTTTTAACGAGCCACTGCCTGTTCACACCGCTACCATCCAGAAGGTGAGGTCAGTACAGGTGCATCATAGCTGGGACCGAGAGACTGAAAAACAGCTTCTATCTCAAGGCCATCAGACTGCTAAACAACAATCACTAACTCAGAGGGAATTTGACCCGCTGTCTACGTTGAGACCCAATCACTGGCCACTTTAAAAAATGGATCACTAGTCACTTTAAACAATGCCACTTTAAATAATGCCACTTTAATAATGTTTACATATCTTACATTACTCATATCATATGTATATACTGTATTTTATACCATCTATTGCACCTTTCCTATGCCGCTCGGCCATCACTCATCCATATTTTTTATATGTACATATTCTCATTCACCCCTTTAGATTTGTGTGTATTAGGTAGTTGTTGTGAAATTGTTAGATTACTTGTTAGATATTACTGCACTGTCGGAACAAGAAGCACAAACATTTTGCTACACTAGCATTAACATCTGCTAACCATGTGTAAGTGACCAATAAAATTGGATTTGATTTGAAACCTGGAGCAGTCTGAATTAGATAGAGTATTTTATAATGATGTTTAAATCTGTTTCTCTGTGGGAACACAACATACTACAAGACACAGAAAAAAATTATTTAAGTATTACTCTATTAGGAAACTATAGGGGAGAAATGACATGAATGCTGAAAATGTCTCTAATATAATTCAAAACTTCCATTATTCATAGCTCGCAAAGTTGAATGAATGGCTAATGACCAATGAAAGAGGAATTCATTATTTATTTTTAGATTTTTATCTACAGACAGAATAGATGATTTGCATGTCAAACTGAAAGTTCTAAGGTCAATTTAATTTTCAATAGCTGGGGGCATTTTGTAATATATTCTATGAAGGAGTGACTATTGATGTGTGGAAGAGTATGACGACCGTCCTCATAGATATTGTATTCTATACCAGTTAGTACTTCAATTGAGGACTCCTAAATAGGTGAAGCGAATTGACACGAAGGATATAGTGCTTTCTCTGGAACGGGCCCAAATCCCCTTAATTTACATGAAGAAAAGACAGAGAAAAAGGGTGCAGAGGTCGGGCTGCCTTCTGAAAATTTGTAGACGAGTGTGGAAACCCCCACTGCAATCCGTTCTTTTGGCCAACGTGCAATCATTGGAAAATAAAATGGATGACCTACGATCAAGATTATACTACCAACGGGACATTAAAAACTGTAATATTTTTATGTTTCACCGAGTCGTGGCTGAACGACGACACGGATAATATTTGTATTTGTAAAATTAAGGCAGTTCATACAATTTTAAAAACATTACAATACATTCACAGATTTCACAACACACTGTGTGCTCTCAGGCCCATACTGTAACGGCAGCCAACCCTCTCTTCACTAGAAGAGGGGGTGAAACAGGGATCGGACCAACACGCAGCGTAGCCAGTGCTCAACATATTTAATATAACGAACTGTGAACACTTACAACACTACAAAACAACAAAATGTGGCAAACCGAAACAGCCCTATCTGGTGCAGACAAAACACAGAGACAGGAAACAACCACCCACAAAAACCCAACACAAAACAAGCCACCTATATATGATTCTCAATCAGAGACAACGATTGACAGCTGCCTCTGATTGAGAACCATATTAGGCTGAACATAGAAACAGACAAACTAGACACACAACATAGAATTCCCACCCAGCTCACGTCCTGACCAACACTAAACAAGCAAAACACATAAGAACTATGGTCAGGACGTGACAGTACCCCCCTCCTGAGGTGCGGACTCCGAACGCACCCCTAAAACTCAAGGGGAGGGTCTGGGTGGGCATCTGTCCGCGGTGGCGGCTCCGGCGCAGGACGAGGACACCACTTCCTTTGTCCCCCTCCTTAGCGTCCTTTGAGTGGCGACCCTCGCCCCCGACCTTGGCCTAGGAATCCTCACAAAGGTCCCCCCTAGATAGAGGAGACAGCTCAGGACAGAGAGGTAGCTCAGGACAGAGAGGTAGCTCAAGACAGAGAGGTAGCTCAAGACAGAGAGGTAGCTCAAGACAGAGAGGCAGCTCAAGACAGAGAGGCAGCTCAAGACAGAGAGGCAGCTCAAGACAGAGAGGCAGCTCAAGACCGAATGGCAGCTCAAGACCGAATGGCAGCTCCGGACCGAATGGCAGCTCCGGACCGAATGGCAGCTCCGGACCGAATGGCAGCTCCGGACCGAATGGCAGCTCCGGACCGAGGGGCAGCTCCGGACCGAGGGGCAGCTCCGGACCGAGGGGCAGCTCCGGACCGAGGGGCAGCTCATGACTGGAGGGCAGCTCATGACTGGCAGGCGGCTCTGGCGGCTCCTGACTGACGGACGGCTCTGACGGCGCTGGGCAGACGGGCGGCTCAGACGGCGCTGGGCAGACGGATGGCTCAGACGGCGCTGGGCAGACGGATGGCTCAGACGGCGCTGGGCAGACGGATGGCTCAGATGGCGCCGGGCAGGCAGGCAGCTCAGACGGCGCTGGGCAGACGAGCAGTGCAGGCGGCGTTGAGCAGACGAGCAGTGCAGGCGGCGTTGGGCAGACGGCCGACTCTGACCTGCTGAGGCACACAGTAGGCCTGGTGCGTGGTGCCGGAACTGGTGGTACCGGACTGGAGACACGCACCTCAAGGCTAGTGCGGGGAGCAGGAACAGGGCACACTGGTTTCTCAAAGCGCACTATAGGCCTGGTGCGTGGTGCCGGAACTGGTGGTACCGGACTGAGGGCACGCACCTCAGGGCGAGTGCGGGGAGAAGGAACAGTGCGTACAGGGCTCTGGAGACGCACAGGAGGCTTAGTGCGTGGTGCCGGAACTGGTTGTACCGGACTGGAGACACGCACCTCAAAGCTAGTGCGGGGAGCAGGAACAGGGCACACTGGACTCTCGAGGCGCGCTATAGGCCTGGTGCGTGGTACCGGAACTGGAGGTACTGGGCTGGAGACACGCACCATAGGGAGAGTGCGTGGAGGAGGAACAGGGCTCTGGAGACGCACTGGAAGCCTGGTGCGTGGTGTTGGCACTGGTGGGACTGGGCTGGGGCGGGAAGGTGGCACCGGATATACCGGACCGTGCAGGCGTACTGGCTCCCTTGAGCACCGAGCCTGCCCAACCTTACCTGGTTGAATGCTCCCCGTAGCCCGACCAATGCGGGGAGGTGGAATAACCCGCACTGGGCTGTGTTGGCGAACCGGGGACACCATGCGTAAGGCTGGTGCCATGTACACCGGCCCGAGGAGACGTACTGGAGGCCAGATATGTTGAGCCGGCTTCATGGCACTTGGCTCAATGCTCAATCTAGCCCGGCCAGTGCGGGGAGGTGGAATAACCCGCACCGGGCTATGCACACGTACAGGAGACACCGTGCGCTCTTCCGCATAACACGGTGTCTGCCCGTACTCCCGCTCTCCACGGTAAGCATGGGAAGTGGGCGCAGGTTTCCTACCTGCCTTTGCCACACTACCCTTTATCCCCCCCCCCCCAATACATTTTTGGGATTTCTTCTCGGGCTTCCTGGCCAGCCGTGTTCCCTCATAACACCGGTTCCCCTTCGCAGCTGCTTTCGCTCTCCTAGTTGCCTCCACCTGTTCCCATGGAAGGCGATCCTTACCAGCCAGGATCTCCTCGCATGTGTAGCAACCCTTTCCGTCCAATACGTCCTCCCAAGTCCATTTCTCCTGGTCCCGCTGCTGCTGCTGCTGCCGCTGCTACGCTGCTTGGTCCGAGATTGGTGGGTGGTTCTGTAACGGCAGCCTTCCCTCTCTTCACTAGAAGAGGGGGTGAAACAGGGATCGGACCAACACGCAGCGTAGCCAGTGCTCAACATATTTAATATAACGAACTGTGAACACTTACAACACTACAAAACAACAAAATGTGGCAAACCGAAACAGCCCTATCTGGTGCAGACAAAACACAGAGACAGGAAACAACCACCCACAAAAACCCAACACAAAACAAGCCACCTATATATGATTCTCAATCAGGGACAACGATTGACAGCTGCCACTGATTGAGAACCATATTAGGCTGAACATAGAAACAGACAAACTAGACACACAACATAGAATTCCCACCCAGCTCACGTCCTGACCAACACTAAACAAGCAAAACACATAAGAACTATGGTCAGGACGTGACACATACTCCCCACCCTACCACATATCTACAGTACTAAATCCATGTGTATGTTCAGTGCGTATGTTATCGTGTGTGTGTTTGTGCATGTGTTCTACCGCCATGCCATAAGACTGCTGAACAATTAATTAAATGGCCACCGGACTATTTACATTGACACCCCCCTTCCATTTGTTTTTTACACTGCTGCTACTCGCTTTTTATTATTTACGAATAGTCATTTCACACCTACCTACCTATACAAATTACCTCGACTAACCTGTACCCCTGCACATTGACTCGGTACCGGTACCCCCTGTATATAGCCTCTTTATTGTTATTTTATTGTATTAATTTTTATTATTTTTTACACTTGTTTATTTGGTAAATATTTTCTTAACTCTTTCTTGAACTGCACTGTTGGTTAAGGGCTTGTAAGGAAGCATTTCACTGTAAGGTCTACACATGTTGTATTCAGCGCATGTGACAAATAAAGTTTGATTTGATTCAGGGCGGCAGGTAGCCTAGCAGTTAAGAGTGTTGGGCTTGTAACTGAAAGGTTGCTGGTTTGAATCCCTGAGGTGAAAAACCTGATGTGCCTTTGAGCATAGCACTTAACCCTAATTGCTCCTGTAAGTAGCTCTGGATAAGAGAGTCTACTGAAATGTACATTTTGAAATATATTCACAGACAACGACGCTCTCACATTACTGTCAGTATGTGTGTCATAAATCACAGTAATAAGATATAAAACAACAAATATAAGGTTTCCAACCCACATTTAAACGCTATCAGGTTAATCTACTGTTCCAAAGTATATTAAAATATATTCCATAACAGGGCATTAAGCCTCTAACAATACATTACCCAGGGCTGGATTGCACTTTGAAGCCCCATAGTGAGAAAGCGTTATGTTCTGGAATGCCTGTTGCTGAGGGAGGGGCTTGTTGTTGCTGCGTGTAGGTGGTTGGAGTGTACTAGACACTTCACCCTGGAGATTGAGGGAAGCTCAGAAACAGCAAGCCTACTGATAAGACCAAGTTAAAAAAGGGCTAAAAGGCAGTGTATGACTCTGTTGAAATAGCGTTGTACGGTCAGAGCATCTGAAATCGAAATTGAATGCAAAGGGCTAAGTAAAGAGGAAATTGAATAATCCCACTGGACACAAACATCAGTTTAAGTCTATTTTTGATTTATATTTGGTTGAGTTGTTAACTGACGCGAAATCAACAAAATATTTCACAATGACATTGGATTTAGGTTAAAAGTTTGTGGAAAAAATCCTTGATGTTGATGACTTTTTGCAAATCCAATCAGTGTTCCATTTACTTTTTTGGTTGAAATGACGTGGAAACCACTTGATTCATGTCCAGTGGGATGGCTGTTTTGTTCGAGATGTTTAAATCTCCAGTCTGCATGTGAGTTTGAGTTTTTAGGGCACGATATCACGGTACTTGGTGTAAAACTACGCTGTGTCGTTTTTGTCTAACGTCTGAAATATTTCTAAAACTGCTACAGTTTGCTGTGATATTGGCATTTAAACCCATGACTATTGACACAGGAATCAACCTGTTTCAACTCATCCAAGCTGACTGCATTGACTCCAGGTCCTATCATCTTCTCCTCCTCTGCTGTGACGGTTTGATGACAGGACGTGTGAGTGACAGAAGGAGGCCCAGTGACGAAGGCATGAGAACATCCCTGGGCTGTGAGCAGAGGAGCCAGTGGCGGGAGTGTTTTGATTCCTTAATCTGCAGCTCGCTATAATCCAAAACTTGAGATGTTAATCCTTCAACCGTGCCTTTTTCAATTGGTGCATGATGCAACTACCAGCTCCTCAAGGGATATGTGACAGTTTGAGGATATATTGTGTGTACTGTGTGTACTCCCTCAGCATACTGATGTGAATCATATCTATGCATAGTCACTTTACCCCTACCTACAGTACATGTACAAATTACCTCAACTAACCTGTACCCCCACACATTGACTCGGTACCGGTACCTCTTGTATATAGCCTTGTTATTGTTATTTTATTGTGCTACTTTTTATTATTTTTTACTTTAGTTTTGTTAAGGGCTTGTAAGTAAGCATTTCACGGTGTCACGACTTCTGCCGAAGTCGTTGCCTCTCCTTGTTCGGGCGGTGTTCGGCGGTCGACGTCACCGGTCTTCTAGCCATCATCGATCCATTTTTCATTTTCCATTGCTTTTGTCTTGTCTTCCCACACACCTGTTTTCAATCCCATCCATTACCTCTTGTGTATTTAACCCTCTGTTTCCCCTCATGTCTTTGTCAGGGATTGTTTCATGTCAACTGTTGTTTATTTGGTGTATAGGTGCGCGACGGGTCCTCGTACCCATGTTTATTTTATGTATGTACATTTTTGTGTTTGGAGCATTGTTAAGTGGACATTTATTAAAAGTCTCCATTTACACTCAGTTCAACTCTCCTGCGCCTGACTTCCCTGCCACCTATACACATGGCTCTGACACACGGTAAGGTCTACACCTGTTGTATTCGGCGCATGTGACAAATAAAGTTTGATTTGACATGGTGAATAAGTACAATAACACATTTAATTTATCCCCTGTATATATCCACAAAGCTCCTGAGTCTAAGGCACTGTATCTCAGTGCAAGAGGTGTCACTACAGTCCCTGGTTCAAATCCAGGCTGTATTGCATCCAGCTGTGATTTGGAGTCCCATAGGGTGGAGCACAATTGGTCCAGGGTAGGCCGTCATTGTAAATAAGATTTTTTTCTTAACTGACTTGCCTAGTAAAATAAAGAATAAATATAATAAAAAGCGTATCGGAGTAGGAGTGCTGATCTAGGATCAGGTCCCCAACCTTTCCATATAATCATATTCTTTATGATCTAAAAGGCAAAACTGATCTTAGATCAGAACTCCTACTCAGAGGCTTTGTGGATAAAACTCACCTGTATGTGCGACCCTGCTCCCCAGACGTCCAGGACAACAACAGAACCAGCCTGACAGACATCGGCATTCAATTAAGCAAAAAGAATCAACAAAGTCGTTAATTTAATTTTGTGTTACGTTCCTATCACAATTTTGGCACAGATTTAATAAAATCACAGAATTCAAGGCAAAGACTGCAATTAAGACTTAAATTACATTTGGGTTAAATATCACATCTTGTACATCTTTTACATACTCATGTAAAAATTATATGTTGCACAACTGCTCACGTAAGCTGTAGTGTAGGGCTCTGTACTGTAAGCTGTAGTGTAGGGCTCTGTACTGTAAGCTGTAGTGTAGGGCTCTGTACTGTAAGCTGTAGTGTAGGGCTCTGTACTGTAAGCTGTAGTGTAGGGCTCTGTACTGTAAGATGTAGTGTAGGGTTCTGTACTGTAAGATGTAGTGTAGGGCTCTGTACTGTAAGCTGTAGTGTAGGGCTCTGTACTGTAAGATGTAGTGTAGGGCTCTGTACTGTAAGATGTAGTGTAGGGCTCTGTACTGTAAGCTGTAGTGTAGGGCTCTGTACTGTAAGCTGTAGTGTAGGGCTCTGTACTGTAAGCTGTAGTGTAGGGCTCTGTACTGTAAGATGTAGTGTAGGGCCCTGTACTGTAAGATGTAGTGTAGGGCTCTGTACTGTAAGATGTAGTGTAGGGCTCTGTACTGTAAGATGTAGTGTAGGGCTCTGTACTGTAAGCTGTAGTGTAGGGCTCTGTACTGTAAGCTGTAGTGTAGGGCTCTGTGCTGTAGTGTATGGCTCTGTACTGTAAGCTGTAGTGTAGGGCTCTGTACTGTAAGCTGTAGTGTAGGGCTCTGTACTGTAAGCTGTAGTGTAGGGCTCTGTACTGTAAGATGTAGTGTAGGGCCCTGTACTGTAAGATGTAGTGTAGGGCTCTGTACTGTAAGATGTAGTGTAGGGCTCTGTACTGTAAGCTGTAGTGTAGGGCTCTGTACTGTAAGCTGTAGTGTAGGGCTCTGTGCTGTAGTGTAGGGCTCTGTACTGTAAGATGTAGTGTAGGGCTCTGTACTGTAAGCTGTAGTGTAGGGCTCTGTACTGTAAGCTGTAGTGTAGGGCTCTGTACTGTAAGATGTAGTGTAGGGCTCTGTACTGTAAGATGTAGTGTAGGGCCCTGTACTGTAAGATGTAGTGTAGGGCCCTGTACTGTAAGCTGTAGTGTAGGGCTCTGTACTGTAAGCTGTAGTGTAGGGCTCTGTACTGTAAGCTGTAGTGTAGGGCTCTGTACTGTAAGCTGTAGTGTAGGGCTCTGTGCTGTAAGCTGTAGTGTAGGGCTCTGTACTGTAAGATGTAGTGTAGGGCTCTGTACTGTAAGATGTAGTGTAGGGCTCTGTACTGTAAGATGTAGTGTAGGGCCCTGTACTGTAAGATGTAGTGTAGGGCCCTGTACTGTAAGCTGTAGTGTAGGGCTCTGTACTGTAAGCTGTAGTGTAGGGCTCTGTACTGTAAGCTGTAGTGTAGGGCTCTGTACTGTAAGCTGTAGTGTAGGGCTCTGTGCTGTAGTGTAGGGCTCTGTGCTGTAGTGTAGGGCTCTGTGCTGTAAGCTGTAGTGTAGGGCTCTGTACTGTAAGATGTAGTGTAGGGCTCTGTACTGTAAGATGTAGTGTAGGGCTCTGTACTGTAAGCTGTAGTGTAGGGCTCTGTACTGTAAGCTGTAGTGTAGGGCTCTGTACTGTAAGCTGTAGTGTAGGGCTCTGTACTGTAAGATGTAGTGTAGGGCTCTGTACTGTAAGATGTAGTGTAGGGCTCTGTACTGTAAGATGTAGTGTAGGGCTCTGTACTGTAAGATGTAGTGTAGGGCTCTGTACTGTAAGATGTAGTGTAGGGCTCTGTACTGTAAGATGTAGTGTAGGGCTCTGTACTGTAAGCTGTAGTGTAGGGCTCTGTGCTGTAGTGTAGGGCTCTGTACTGTAAGCTGTAGTGTAGGGCTCTGTACTGTAAGCTGTAGTGTAGGGCTCTGTACTGTAAGATGTAGTGTAGGGCTCTGTACTGTAAGATGTAGTGTAGGGCCCTGTACTGTAAGATGTAGTGTAGGGCCCTGTACTGTAAGATGTAGTGTAGGGCCCTGTACTGTAAGCTGTAGTGTAGGGCCCTGTACTGTAAGCTGTAGTGTAGGGCTCTGTACTGTAAGCTGTAGTGTAGGGCTCTGTGCTGTAGTGTAGGGCTCTGTGCTGTAGTGTAGGGCTCTGTACTGTAAGCTGTAGTGTAGGGCTCTGTACTGTAAGCTGTAGTGTAGGGCTCTGTACTGTAAGCTGTAGTGTAGGGCTCTGTACTGTAAGCTGTAGTGTAGGGCTCTGTACTGTAAGCTGTAGTGTAGGGCTCTGTACTGTAAGATGTAGTGCAGGGCTCTACTGTAAGATGTAGTGCAGGGCTCTGTACTGTAAGATGTAGTGTAGGGCTCTGTACTGTAAGATGTAGTGTAGGGCTCTGTACTGTAAGATGTAGTGTAGGGCTCTGTACTGTAAGCTGTAGTGTAGGGCTCTGTGCTGTAAGCTGTAGTGTAGGGCTCTGTGCTGTAAGCTGTAGTGTAGGGCTCTGTGCTGTAAGCTGTAGTGTAGGGCTCTGTGCTGTAAGCTGTAGTGTAGGGCTCTGTACTGTAAGCTGTAGTGTAGGGCTCTGTACTGTAAGCTGTAGTGTAGGGCTCTGTACTGTAAGATGTAGTGTAGGGCTCTGTACTGTAAGCTGTAGTGTAGGGCCCTGTACTGTAAGCTGTAGTGTAGGGCTCTGTACTGTAAGCTGTAGTGTAGGGCTCTGTGCTGTAGTGTAGGGCTCTGTGCTGTAGTGTAGGGCTCTGTGCTGTAGTGTAGGGCTCTGTACTGTAAGCTGTAGTGTAGGGCTCTGTACTGTAAGCTGTAGTGTAGGGCTCTGTACTGTAAGCTGTAGTGTAGGGCTCTGTACTGTAAGCTGTAGTGTAGGGCTCTGTACTGTAAGCTGTAGTGTAGGGCTCTACTGTAAGATGTAGTGCAGGGCTCTACTGTAAGATGTAGTGCAGGGCTCTGTACTGTAAGATGTAGTGTAGGGCTCTGTACTGTAAGCTGTAGTGTAGGGCTCTGTGCTGTAGTGTAGGGCTCTGTGCTGTAGTGTAGGGCTCTGTGCTGTAGTGTAGGGCTCTGTGCTGTAGTGTAGGGCTCTGTACTGTAAGCTGTAGTGTAGGGCTCTGTACTGTAAGCTGTAGTGTAGGGCTCTGTACTGTAAGCTGTAGTGTAGGGCTCTGTACTGTAAGCTGTAGTGTAGGGCTCTGTACTGTAAGCTGTAGTGTAGGGCTCTACTGTAAGATGTAGTGCAGGGCTCTACTGTAAGATGTAGTGCAGGGCTCTGTACTGTAAGATGTAGTGTAGGGCTCTGTACTGTAAGCTGTAGTGTAGGGCTCTACTGTAAGCTGTAGTGTAGGGCTCTGTGCTGTAAGCTGTAGTGTAGGGCTCTGTGCTGTAAGCTGTAGTGTAGGGCTCTGTGCTGTAAGCTGTAGTGTAGGGCTCTGTGCTGTAAGCTGTAGTGTAGGGCTCTGTGCTGTAAGCTGTAGTGTAGGGCTCTGTGCTGTAAGCTGTAGTGTAGGGCTCTGTCACAAGAAAAGTAGTCTACACTTAAATAGGTCTGCCTCAAGAACTTCTTATGTAATAAAAACATGCCATCTCATGGCTGCTCTTCATCTATCGTCCTTGGCTATTATGGATGATTTTAAACTCCCTATCTGCCGACTGTTAGATGTGGTATATTCTGAATTATTACTAAATTCTATTCTAGCTTCTAGTTTCATGACACTGGCAACTCTCTTGTCCGTCTCAGCTCGGTTGGAGAAACTCGTCCGGGGAAAAGCCCTGCTCTAATGTGTCTTTTAAATAGGAAAGACAGATTCATGTCTTTCTGTGTTACACACAGTTGACTTGATACAATTGCTTCCCATCTCATCTCAAATATGAAACTCCTATATGTACAATAATTGTGATTTTGAACAAAATGATCAAATGATCTCATTTTAACTCTCTGGAATATTCATGTGGTTAAAAGTACCAATTGTTCAAAGAGTAGCGAGGAGACGTTAAGCCTAAAATGTATTGAAACTGGGGAAATCACTTGCCATTATGCCACCAAATGGATGTTTAAATCAACCATTCAGAGCCCCGTTGCTTTATAATTAGCGAGTGGAGGCGCCCATTCCCTCCTATATAGCTTATTTTAAGCTAGCCTTTTATTTGGCTGAGTTTTTTGTCGTTCTATTCAGACTTCCTGCATTTTCAGCAGAGAGACAGACATTTACTGCCTCTCCTGACTGACAGCAAAGAGGAAGAAGTGTTTGTTTTGACAAAGTCAATTGCAATCCTGATTGTGGGAAATTATAATATCATACATATGTCCTGTAGGCAATAGGCCCAAACATTTGTCTGGAAATAGAGTTACTGTGAGAAAATAATAAACTCTTAAGGATTCCTTGGCTTTGAAGTACAGTGCATGACATAACTCAACTACAGTAAACATTGTTTTGTAGCTGCTGGCATCATGCATGATTTCTGCAATCCATAAAGGAACTGACTGTGAGTGGAGTCATGTTTTCATGCAACCATAAGCTCCTACAGTTTTTGCTCCAGTCTCGTTGTTCCATAACATTAGATCATCACTGCTCATTTCTTGCAGTCCACGATGCTGCTTTCACAAGATATCTGCTCTGTCTCCCTGTTGTTACAGTGTCATATGTTCTACAGACGTGTGCTCCTGACCCTGTCTACACCCTGGGACATTACCACTGTGGGGGCTTCGTCCACCCCCTGGGACATTACCACTGTGGGGGTTTCGTCTGCCCCCTGGGACATTACCAATGTGGGGGCTTCGTCTGCCCCCTGGGACATTACCACTGTGGGGGCTTCGTCTGCCCCCTGGGACATTACCACTGTGGGGGCTTCGTCTATGTAACACAGAACAAGGTTGTCCAAAGCCATGTGGCTCCTCTTCTGAGGACCATCACGGTCCATGGAGCACTGTATCAGACCAGGCTCGCTGGCTCCTTTAGCGCAGCACAGGGTCACCTTGGTGATTAGGGTATCCAGGGGTTGAAGGGAATGCATCCAGAGAGGCAGGAAGTCCCAGCTCTGCAGCCTCACTGGCAGACAGCCTGGCCTGTGTACCTGCAGGATGTTCACCACAGACACCAAGAGGAGGGCCGCAGCGAAGGGCACGCCCACCCCAGCCATCATCTGCCAGCCTGCCATGGAGAGGGCGAAGACGAGCGAGGGCAGGATCAGGAAGCACAGAAGTAGGTAGAGTACAGCAAACCAGCGATACTTGGCCGTGCGCTGCCCCAAAGTCCTGGCCATACGGATGGGCAGGCGGGTGGTGGGCACAGGGTACCACAGCAGAATGCCCAGTATGTTGAAGAAGAAATGACACAAGGCGACCTGTAGAACAGACCAGGGTAATGTAATGACAGAGACATGATAGGACAGAAGACCCTGTAAACAGACCAGGGTAATGTAATGACAGAGATATGATGGAACAGAAGACCCTGTAAACAGACCAGGGTAATGTAATGACAGAGATATGAAGGAACAGAAGACCCTGTAAACAGACCAGGGTAATGTAATGAGAGAGATATGATAGGACAGAAGACCCTGTAGAACAGACCAGGGTAATGTAATGACAGAGATATGATAGGACAGAAGACCCTGTAGAACAGACCAGGGTAATGTAATGACAGAGATATGATAGGACAGAAGACCCTGTAAACAGACCAGGGTAATGTAATGAGAAAAATATGATAGGACAGAAGACCCTGTAAACAGACAAGCCCCCCCCCCCGTGCTTCTACATCTGCATTGCTCGCTGTTTGGGGTTTTAGGCTGGGTTTCTGTACAGCATGTTGTGACATCGGCTGATGTAAAAAGGGCTTTATAAATACATTTGATTGATTGATTGATTGGAAAGGATAACAAAAACAGTCATGTAAAGTTCCAGTGTAGAAGGATGAGATTTCTGTACCTGGAAAGCTGCCGCCAGCTTGTCCCCTGGGCTTGCCAATGCTGCCAGGATAGCTGTGGTGGTTGTACCAATGTTTGACCCCAGGGTCAAAGGGTAGGCACGTTCAATGCTGATAACACCAATACCTGAGAGCACAAAATACAATAGCATCACAGAGCCATGTGATGGGGCTGCAACTCCATAGACTGAAGCTTTATTTAGTAGAGGAATCACATGGTTGGTGAGGAGACAGCATTATCTAGTTCCAGTTAAGGAACTGCTGGCTGGAGCAACAACACGTCTGATAAGTTGATCCTCAACACTGGGGCCCCTCAGGGGTGTGTACTTAGTCCCCTCCTGTACTCCCTGTTCACCAACGACTGCGTGGCCAAACACAACTCCAACACCATCATTACATTTTCTGATGACACAACAGTGGTAGGCCTGATCACCGACAACGATGAGACAGCCTATAGGGAGGAGGTCAGAGACCTGGCAGTGTGGTGCCAGGACAACAACCTCTCCCTCAATGTGAGCAAGACAAAGGAGCTGATCGTGGACTACAGGAAAAGGCAGGCCGAACAGGCCCCCATTAACATCAACGGGGCTGTAGTGGAGCGGGTCGAGACTTTCCTTGGTGTCCACATCACCAATGATCTATCATGGTCCAAACATACCAAGACAGTCGTGAAGAGGGAACGACAACACCTTTTCCCCTCAGGAGACTGAAAAGATTTGGCATGGGTCCCCAGATCCTCAAAAGGTTCTACAGCTGCACCATCGAGAGCATCCTGACCAGTTGCATCACTGCCTGGTATGGCAAATGCTCGGCATCTGACCAAGGGTAGTGCAAACGGCGCAGTACATCACTGGGGCCAACCTTCCTGCCATCCAGGACCTATATAATAGGCGGTGTCAGAGGAAAGCCCATAAAATTGTCAGAGACTCCAGTCACCCAAGTTATAGACTGTTTTCTCTGCTACCGCACGGCAAGCGGTACCGGAGCGCCAAGTCTAGGACCAAGAGGCTCCTCAATAGCTTCTACCCCCAAGCCATAAGACTGCTGAACAATTAACTAAATCGCCACCGGACAATCCCCCCCCCCCCCCCCTTGTACACTGTTGCTACTGCTACTCGCTGTTTATTATCTATGCATAGTCACTTCACCCCCAACTACATGTACAAATGACCTCAACTAACCTGTACCCCCGAACACTGACTCGGTACCGGTGCCCCCTGTATATAACCTTATTATTGTTATTCTTATTGTGTTACTTTTTTATTATTACTTTTTATTTTAGTCTACTTGGTAAATATTTTCTTAACTCTTCTTGAACTGCACTGTTGGTTAAGGGCTTGTAAGTAAGCATTTCACAAAGTCTGCTCGGCATCTGACCGTAAGGCGCTACAGTGGGTAGTGCTTACGGCCCAGTACATCACCGGGGCCAAGCTTCCTGCAATCCAGGACCTATATACTAGGCGGTGTCAGAGGAAAGCCCATAAAATTGTCAAAGACTTCGGTCACCCAAGTTATAGACAGTTTTCTCTGCTACCGCACGGCTAGCGGTACCGGAGCACCAAGTCTAGGGCCAAAAGGCTCGTTTACAGCTTCTACCCCCAAGCCATAAGACTGCTGAACAACTAATCAAATGGCCACCGGACTTTGACCCCCCATTGACCCCCCCCCTCTCCATTTGTTTTGTACACTGCTGCTGCTCGCTGTTTATTATCTATGCATAGTCACTTCACCCCTACCTACATGTACAAATGACCTCAAACCTGTACCCCCGCACACTGACTCGGTACCGGCACCCCTTGTATATAGCATTGCTATTGTTATAATATTGTGTTACTTTTTATAATTTTTTACTTTAGTTTACTTAGTAAATATTTACTTAACTCTTCTTGAACTGCACTGTTGGTTAAGGGCTTGTAAGTAAGCATTTCACAGTAAGGTCTACACGTTGTATTCAGTGCATGTGACAAAAAAAAGTTTGATTTCATTTCATTTGAATAGCAGTAGCTATTCTGTGTGAGAAAGACTTTGTCTCCGTGCCTGCACAGCAGATCCTAAACTCCAGGGGATTAACCAGCCCAGAAATAGGGATTCCATGGAGCCACAGCTCACTACCATGCTCCGTGGGAGAGTCCAGCCACTATGCAGTTAATTATTGCTGATCTCAGAACACTGAGGTAGATCTATCCCCCAGAGAGTGCCGGGGATTAGACAGCATGAAATGGATTCTCCCCTCTCTAGCAAATAATACACCTGGCTCCATCAGACACACATAATTAATTCCCAAACAAAACCAACCTTAATTCATATTAGTATAACCTTGTTTCTCCTGTAAGTGTTTCATCAACAAATAGAGCAAAAACAAGCCCTGCTTTTTTCAATTGGGTTAATGCCCCCCCACATAAAAAAAGTGAAATTCATGAGAAAAGTAATACCTCACCAAGGCTTATTAAAGAGAAACTAGTGCCACCTCCTCATTAACTCATGTGTCACTATCACCACCAGAGGAATGAGTCATTTGATCTCCTGCTCAGGTCAGCTGGCTACAGAATACCTTTAGCTTAGAAGATTACAGGGCCCGTATTCTTAAGCGTCTCAGAGTAGGAGTGCGGATCTAGGATCAGTTTTGTATATTAGATTATAATGAATAAGATTACATAGACAGGGGGGCTGATTCAATCAGATTCGCTCTAGCCGATTCCCGCATAGCTGTTGTTTTGACATGTCGGAGGTGGAACTGCGGTTGAGCTGTCAAATCCAGAAGCGGCTCCCGGCGTTATACCTAAAGCGAACATTGCCATTGGCTGCACGGAGTCGCGTTAAGAGAAATCCCATGCAGCCTTGTTTAAAACCTCTTGGCAATAGGGGGTGCTATTTGCACTTTGTAATAATTTCGTTCCCAAATTAAACTGCCTCGTACTCAATTCTTGCTCGTACAATATGCATATTATTATTACTATTGGATAGAAAACACTCTCTAGTTTCTAAAACCGTTTGAATTATTTCTCTGAGTGAAACAGAACTCATTCTGCAGCACATTTCCTGTCAGGAAGTGAGATTTCTGAAATCGAGGTCCCTGTTCTAGGGTCAGTTTATAAGTCCCCATGTAAGCTATGGGGCTACATGCACTGCATACGCCTTCCTCTAGATGTCAGTAAGCGGTGAGAATTTGAATGGAGTGGATTGCACCATCTGGGGCCCTATATAAGACCGTGGAACGGAAGTACCGTTCTTTTCAACGGGGCGCCTGGCGCAAGAGGGACATCACAATGGCGTCCTGCAAAAGCTTTCGTTTTACTAGTTCTATATCTCCGGTCATGTTTTTATTCGTTATAGTTGTTAAAGACATCATAAGGTAGTTAATTTAAACCGACTTATAGCAGTTTATATCAGTTTATTGCGATTTTCTGGGATTTCTTTGTGACGCGCTATCAGGAGTTGGACACCTTTCCGGCACATAGCTAGCGTTAGCTGCTATTTCTACAGGAGAAGGGGACATCTTTCAACCAAAAGACGATTGTTCTGGAGAAAGGACACCTTGCCCAAGATTCTGATGGAAGCTCAGCAAATAGTAAGCAGTCTTTATGCTGTTAATTCGTATTTATGTTGACAAATGTCAAATAATAATTCCGCCATGAATTTCGGTGCGGTCTCGCTTTAGCGCACGCTGTATTGCGCAGTAACGTTAATTTTAAAAATCTAACACAGCGATTGCATTAAGAACTAATTTATCTTTCGTTTGCTGTCCAATCTGTATTTTTTAGTCAAGTTTATGATTACTTATCGATTAGAATAGGTGCCTTTCCCAAGATTTCTCCTGACATTTTCTTTGCAGCTTGGCTACTTTTCTCATTGTATAACCACGATTTGTGCCGCTAAATATGCACATTTTCGAACAAACTCTATATGCATTGTGTAATATGATGTTATAGGACTGTCATCTGAAGAATTCTGAGCAGGTCAGTGAAAAAATTAATATCTTTTGCTGGGTTATACGTTATCGCTATTTTTGGCTTGAATTGTGTGGTTTGCTATTGTGGTAAGCTAATATAATGCTATATTGTGTTTTCGCTGTAAAACACTTAAAAAAATCTGAAATATTGGCTGGATTCACAAGATCTGTGTCTTTCATTTGCTGTACGCTGTGTATTTTTAAGAAATGTTTTATGATGAGTAATTAGGTAATACACGTTGCTCTCTGTAGTTATTCTAGTCGCTTTGGTGAGTTGTGATGGTGGCTGCAATGGTAAACTATGATTTATACCTGAAATATGCACATTTTTCTAACAAAACATATGCTATACAATAAATATGTTATCAGACTGTCATCTGATGAAGTTGTTTGTTGGTTAGTGGCTATTTATATCTTTATTTGGTCGAATTTGTGATAGCTACTGATGGAGTAAAAAACTGGTGGAGTAAAAAAAGTGGTGTCTTTTGCTAACGTGGTTAGCTAATAGATTTACATATTGTGTCTTCCCTGTAAAACATTTTAAAAATCAGAAATGATGGCTGGATTCACAAGATGTGTATCTTTCATCTGGTGTCTTGGACTTGTGATTTAATGATATTTAGATGCTAGTATTTACTTGTGACGCGATGCTAGGCTATGCTAGTCAGCTTTTTTACTGATGGGGGTGATCCGGGTTTGGGAGGAATTAGAGGTTAAGTTCTAACCCTGATAAAGAAGTAGTTGTTTATTACAGTTTTACGAGCGGGTCGTGCTTGGGAGCTAAAAAATTCAGACCCCTTGACTTTATCCACATTTTGTTACGTTACAGCCTTATTCTTAACTTGATTAAAACATTTTTTTCTCATCAATCTACACACAATACCCCACAATGATAAAGCAAAAACAGATCCCATTACGTAAGTACTCAGAATCCTTTACTCTGTACTTTCTTGAAGCACTTTTTGGCAGCGATTGCAGCCTCGAGTCTTCTTGGGTAAGACACTACAAGCTTGGCACACCTGTATTTGGAGGGAGTTTCTCCCATTCTTCTCTGTCGATCCTCTCAAGCCCTGTCAGGTTGGATTGAGAGCGTTGCTGCATAGCTATTTTCAGGTCTCTCCAGAGATGTTCGATCAAGTTCAAGTCCGGGCTCTGGCAGGGCCACTCAAGGACATTCAGAGACCACTCCTTCAAAGACCACTCAACACAGAGGCCACTCCTGCGTTGTCTTGACTGTGTGGTTAGGGTCCTGTTGGAGGGTGAACCTTCGCCCCAGTCTGAGGTCCTGAACGCTCTGGAGCAGGTTTTCATCAAGGATCTCTCTGTACTTTGCTCTGTTCATCTTTCCGTTGATCCTGACTAGTCTCCGAGTCCCTGCCGCTGGAAAACATCCCTACAGCATGATGCTACCACCACAATGCTTCACCGAAAGGATGGTGCCAGGTTTACTCCAGATGTGACGCTTGCCATTCAGGCCAAAGAGTTCAATCTTGGTTTCATCAGACCAGAGAATCTTGTTTCTCATGGTCTGAGAGACGTTAGGTGCCTTTTGGCAAATTCCAAGCGGGCTGTCATGTGCCTTTTACTGAAGAGTGGCTTCCGTTTAGCCACTCTACCATAAAGGCCTGATTGGTGGAGTGCTGCAGAGATGGTTGTCCCATCTCCACAGAAGAACTCTGGAGCTCTGTCAGAGTGACCATCGGGCCCTACTCCCAAGGCCCTACTCCCCCGATTGCTCAGTTTGGCCCGGTGGTTCCAAACTTCTTCAATTTAAGAATGATGGAGGCCACTGTGTTCTTGGGGACCTTCATTACTGCAGAATTTGTGGCACCCTTCCCCAGATCTTTGCCTCAACACAATCCTGTCTCAAAGCTGTACGGACAATTCCTTCAATCTCATTGTCACGACCTGATCGGTTTCACCTGTCCTTGTAATTGTCTCCACCGCCCTCCAGGTGTCGCCCATCTTCCCTATTATCCCCTGGGTGTACTTACAGTTGAAGTTGGAAGTTTACATACACCTTTGCCAGATACATTTAAACTCAGTTTTTCAAATGTTTCAGGTAGCCTTCCACAAGCTTCCCACAATAAGTTGGGTGAATTTTGGCCCATTCCTCCTGACAGAGCTGGTGTAACTGAGTCAGGTCTGTAGGCTTCCTTGCTCGCACATGCTTTTTCAGTTCTGCCAACAAATGTTCTATAGGATTGAGGTCAGGGCTTTGTGATGGCCACTCCAATACCTTGACTTTGTTGTCCTAAAGCCATTTTGCCACAACTTTGGAAGTATGCTTGGGGTCATTGTCCATTTGGAAGACCCATTTGCGACCAAGCTTTAACTTCCTGACTGATGTCTAGAGATGTTGCTTCAATATATCCACCTAATTTTCCTGCCTCATGATGCCACCTATTTTGTGAAGTGCACCAGTCCCTCCTGCAGCAAAGCACCCCCACAACATGCTGCCACCCCCGTGCTTCACGGTTGGGATGTTGTTCTTCGGCTTGCAAGCCTCCCCCTATTTCCTCCAAACAGAGCGATGGTCATTATGGCCAAACAGTTCTATTTTTGTTTCATCAGACCAGAGGACATTTCTCTAAAAAGTATGATCTTTGTCCCCATGTGCAGTTGCAAACCATAGTCTGGCTTTTTTATGGCGGTTTTGTGGTAGGGGCTTCTTCCTGGCTGAGCAGCCTTTCAGGTTATGTCGATATAGGATTCGTTTTACTGTGGATATAGATCCTTTTGTACCTGTTTCCTCCAGCATCTTCACAAGGTCCTTTGCTGTTGTTCTGGGATTGATTCGCACTTTCGGCCCCAAAGTACGTTCATCTCTAGTAGACATACTGTCTCCTTCCTGAGCGGTATGGCGGCTGCGTGGTCCCATGGTGTTTATACGTGCATACTATTGTTTGTACAGATGAACGTGGTACCTTCAGGCGTTTGGAAATTGCTCCCAAGGATGAACCAGACTTGTGCATCTCTACAATTTTTTTTCTGATGTCTTGGCTAATTTGTCCTGATTTCTTTTGATTTTCCCATGATGTCAAGCAAAGAGGCACTGAGTTTGAAGGTAGGCCTTGAAATACATACACAGGTACACCTCCTATTGACTCAAATTATGTCAATTAGCCTATCAGAAGCTTCTAAAGCCATTACATAATTTTCTGGAATTTCCGAGCTGTTTAAAGGCACAGTCAACTTAGTGTATGTAAACTTGTGACCCACTGGAATTGTGATACAGTGAATGATAAGTGAAATTTTCTGTCTGTAAACAATTGTTGGAAAAATTACTTGTCATGCACAAAGTAGATGTCCTAACCGACTTGCCAAAACTATAATTTGTTAACAAGAAATTTGTGGAGTGGTTGAAAAACGAGTTTTAATATCTCCAACCTAAGTGTATGTAAACTTCCTACTTCAACTGTATACCTGTGTTCTCTGCTTGTTTGTTGCCAGTTTGTCTTGTTTGTCAAGTCAACCTGCGTTTTTTTCTCAGCTCCTGCTTTTCCCCTGTCTCTCTGTTTCTTGCCCTCCTGGTTTTGACCCTTGCCTGTCCTGACTCTGAGCCCGCCTGCCTGACCTCTCTGCCCTGCCATGATCCTAAGCCTGACTCCCGTCCTGTACCATTGCCCTCTACTCTGGATTATCGACCCCTTCCTGCCTTGAACTGTCGTGTGCTTCCCCCTGTTGCTGCAATAACCTTTGATACTTCAACACAGTCTGCATTTGGGTCTTACCTGAAACCTGATTCTCATGGCTTGGTTTTTTTCTCTGACATGCACTGTCAACGGTGGGACCTTAAATAGACAGGTGTGTGCCTTTCCAAATCATGTCCAACCAATTTAATTTACCACAGGTGGACTCCAATCAAGTTGTAGAAACATCTCAAGGATGATCAATGGAAACAGGATGCACCTGACAATTTCGAGTCTCATAGCAAACGGTTTTTATTTTAATAAATGTGCAAAAGAAATTTAAAAACGGTTTTCCCTTTGTCATTATGGGATATTGTGTGTAGTTTGCTGAGATTGTTTTAATTTTTTTTATACATTTTAGAATAAGGCTGTAACATTACAACATGTGGAAAAAGTCAAGGGGTCTGAGTGCTTTCTAAAGGCACTGTATGACCTAAATAAAAACAATGATCTGCTTTGTAGGTACCGGTTAATGACTCTGAATCTAGTCCTAGATCAGCACTCCTATGAGCCCAGAACTTACAAAGTGATCTGCATGGTAAATAGTATTTGTAACACTCACCTATGAGAGGAGTGATGGCAGAGGTGAACACTGAGCTGCTCTGAACCACAAAGGTCATGCCAGCCCCCACTAGGATGGCCAGGTAACCTGCCAGCCAGCCAAACGGGTAGGGGAAGTCTGGAGGAGGGGAGAGAGAGGAGATTCATATTACTTACAGTATGTGGAGTTTCAGTAAAGAGCTTTCAAGGGAAATATGTCAAATGCTGGGATTGTTATTTTATGCTGCCAAACATACCCTCGTATATCCTACCGATCCTCGACTTTGGCGATAGCCTCCAACACTCTACTCAGCAAATTGGATGCAGTCCATCACAGTGCCATCCGTTTTGTCACCAAAGCCCCATATACTACCCACCACTGCAACCTGTATGCCCTCGTTGGCTGGCCCTCGCTTCATATTCGTCGCCAAACCCACTAGCTCCAGGTCATCTACAAGTCTTTGCTAGGTAAAGCCCCGCCTTATCTCAGCTCAATGGTCACCATAGCAGCACCCACCCGCAGCACGCGCTCCAGCAGGTATATTTCACTGGTCACAGCCAATTCCTCCTTTGGCCGCCTTTCCTTCCAGTTCTCTGCTGCCAATGACTGGAACGAACTGCTAAAATCACTGGAGACTCATATCTCCCTCACTAGCTTTAAGCACTAGCTGTCAGAGCAGCTCACATATCACTGCACCTGTACATAGCTCATCTGTAAATAACCCATCCAACTACCTCATCCCCATACTGTTATTTATTTGATTTATTTTGCTCCTTTGCCCCCAGTATCTCTACTTGCACATTCATCTTCTGCACATCTATCACTCCAGTGTTTTAATTGCTATATTGTAATTATTTCGCCACTATGGCCTATTTATTGCCTTACCTCCCTTATCCTACCTCATTTGCACACATTGTATCTAAAAAAAAAAAATCTATTGTATTATTGACTGTATGTTTGTTTACTCCATGTGTAACTCTGTGTTGTTGTTTGTGTCGCACTGCTTTGCTTTATCTTGGCCAGGTCGCAGTTGTAAATGAGAACTTGTTCTCAACTAGCCTACCTGGTTAAATATTATATATATTTTTTATTATATTTTACTTACTGCATAATCTACCTCTGTGTTTTATTACAGCTTTGTTTTCCTCACACAACCGAAATGTATCTCTGCTTACTAAATGGCTACGTAGTGCTTACTAAAAGCTGTGCAGAGCCTATGGACACCCACTCTAATAAGCTATGCAGAGCCTATGATGGGCCCCACCTCAAATAAGCTATGCAGAGCCTATGGGCGTCACCTCAAATAAGCTATACAGAGCCTATGGGCGTCACCTCAAATAAGCTATGCAGATCCTATGGGCATCACCTCTAATAAGCTATACAGAGCCTATGGGCGTCACCTCAAATAAGCTATGCAGATCCTATGGGCGTCACCTCTAATAAGCTATGCAGAGCCTATGGACACCCACTCTAATAAGCTATGCAGAGCCTGATGGGCCCCACCTCAAATAAGCTATGCAGAGCCTATGATGGGCCCCACCTCAAATAAGCTATGCAGAGCCTATGGGCATCACCTCAAATAAGCTATGCAGAGCCTATGGGCGTCACCTCAAATAAGCTATGCAGAGCCTATGATGGGCCCCACCTCAAATAAGCTATGCAGAGCCTATGATGGGCGTCACCTCAAATAAGCTATACAGAGCCTATGGGCGTCACCTCAAATAAGCTATGCAGAGCCTATGGGCGTCACCTCAAATAAGCTATACAGAGCCTATCGGCGTCACCTCAAATAAGCTATACAGAGCCTATGGGCGTCACCTCAAATAAGCTATACAGAGCCTATGGGCGTCACCTCAAGCTATACAGAGCCTATGGGCGTCACCTCAAATAAGCTATACAGAGCCTATGGGCGTCACCTCAAATAAGCTATACAGAGCCTATCGGCGTCACCTCAAATAAGCTATACAGAGCCTATGGGCGTCACCTCAAATAAGCTATACAGAGCCTATGGGCGTCACCTCAAATAAGCTATACAGAGCCTATGGGCGTCACCTCAAATAAGCTATACAGAGCCTATGGGCGTCACCTCAAATAAGCTATACAGAGCCTATGGGCGTCACCTCAAATAAGCTATGCAGAGCCTATGGGCGTCACCTCTAATAAGCTATGCAGAGCTTATGGACGCCCACTCTAATAAGCTATGCAGAGCCTATGATGGGCCCCACCTCAAATAAGCTATGCAGAGCCTATGATGGGCGTCACCTCAAATAAGCTATACAGAGCCTATGATGGGCGTCACCTCAAATAAGCTATACAGAGCCTATGATGGGCCCCACCTCAAATAAGCTATGCAGAGCCTATGGGCGTCACCTCAAATAAGCTATGCAGAGCCTATGGGCGTCACCTCAAATAAGCTATGCAGAGCCTATGATGGGCGTCACCTCAAATAAGCTATACAGAGCCTATGATGGGCGTCACCTCAAATAAGCTATACAGAGCCTATGGGCGTCACCTCAAATAAGCTATACAGAGCCTATGGGCGTCACCTCAAATAAGCTATGCAGAGCCTATGGACACCCACTCTAATAAGCTATGCAGAGCCTATGATGGGCCCCACCTCAAATAAGCTATGCAGAGCCTATGATGGGCCCCACCTCAAATAAGCTATGCAGAGCCTATGGGCATCACCTCAAATAAGCTATGCAGAGCCTATGGGCGTCACCTCAAATAAGCTATGCAGAGCCTATGATGGGCCCCACCTCAAATAAGCTATGCAGAGCCTATGATGGGCGTCACCTCAAATAAGCTATGCAGAGCCTATGGGCATCACCTCAAATAAGCTATGCAGAGCCTATGGGCGTCACCTCAAATAAGCTATACAGAGCCTATGGGCGTCACCTCAAATAAGCTATACAGAGCCTATGGGCGTCACCTCAAATAAGCTATACAGAGCCTATGGGCGTCACCTCAAATAAGCTATACAGAGCCTATGGACACCCACTCTAATAAGCTATGCAGAGCCTATGATGGGCCCCACCTCAAATAAGCTATGCAGAGCCTATGATGGGCCCCACCTCAAATAAGCTATGCAGAGCCTATGGGCGTCACCTCAAATAAGCTATGCAGAGCCTATGGGCGTCACCTCAAATAAGCTATACAGAGCCTATGGGCGTCACCTCAAATAAGCTATACAGAGCCTATGGGCGTCACCTCAAATAAGCTATACAGAGCCTATGGGCGTCACCTCAAATAAGCTATGCAGAGCCTATGGGCGTCACCTCAAATAAGCTATACAGAGCCTACGGGCGTCACCTCAAATAAGCTATGCAGAGCCTATGGGCGTCACCTCTAATAAGCTATGCAGAGCCTATGGACACCCACTCTAATAAGCTATGCAGAGCCTATGGACACCCACTCTAATAAGCTATGCAGAGCCTATGATGGGCCCCACCTCAAATAAGCTATGCAGAGCCTATGGGCGTCACCTCTAATAAGCTATACAGAGCCTATGGGCGTCACCTCTAATAAGCTATACAGAGCCTATGGGCGTCACCTCAAATAAGCTATGCAGAGCCTATGATGGGCGTCACCTCAAATAAGCTATGCAGAGCCTATGATGGGCGTCACCTCAAATAAGCTATGCAGAGCCTATGGGCGTCACCTCAAATAAGCTATGCAGAGCCTATGGGCGTCACCTCAAATAAGCTATACAGAGCCTATGGGCGTCACCTCAAATAAGCTATACAGAGCCTATGGGCGTCACCTCAAATAAGCTATACAGAGCCTATGGGCGTCACCTAAAATAAGCTATACAGAGCCTATGGACACCCACTCTAATAAGCTATGCAGAGCCTATGATGGGCCCCACCTCAAATAAGCTATGCAGAGCCTATGATGGGCCCCACCTCAAATAAGCTATGCAGAGCCTATGATGGGCCCCACCTCAAATAAGCTATGCAGAGCCTATGGGCGTCACCTCAAATAAGCTATACAGAGCCTATGGGCGTCACCTCAAATAAGCTATACAGAGCCTATGGGCGTCACCTCAAATAAGCTATGCAGAGCCTATGGGCGTCACCTCAAATAAGCTATGCAGAGCCTATGGGCGTCACCTCAAATAAGCTATACAGAGCCTATGGGCGTCACCTCAAATAAGCTATGCAGAGCCTATGGGCGTCACCTCAAATAAGCTATGCAGAGCCTATGGGCGTCACCTCAAATAAGCTATGCAGAGCCTATGGGCGTCACCTCAAATAAGCTATGCAGAGCCTATGGGCGTCACCTCAAATAAGCTATGCAGAGCCTATGGGCGTCACCTCAAATAAGCTATGCAGAGCCTATGGGCGTCACCTCAAATAAGCTATGCAGAGCCTATGGGCGTCACCTAAAATAAGCTATACAGAGCCTATGGACGCCCACTCTAATAAGCTATGCAGAGCCTATGATGGGCCCCACCTCAAATAAGCTATGCAGAGCCTATGATGGGCCCCACCTCAAATAAGCTATGCAGAGCCTATGGGCGTCACCTCTAATAAGCTATGCAGAGCCTATGATGGGCGTCACCTCTAATAAGCTATGCAGAGCCTATGATGGGCGTCACCTCTAATAAGCTATGCAGAGCCTATGATGGGCCCCACCTCAAATAAGCTATGCAGAGCCTATGATGGGCCCCACCTCAAATAAGCTATGCAGAGCCTATGGGCGTCACCTCAAATAAGCTATGCAGAGCCTATGGGCGTCACCTCAAATAAGCTATGCAGAGCCTATGGGCGTCACCTCAAATAAGCTATGCAGAGCCTATGGGCGTCACCTCAAATAAGCTATGCAGAGCCTATGGGCGTCACCTCAAATAAGCTATGCAGAGCCTATGGGCGTCACCTCAAATAAGCTATGCAGAGCCTATGGGCGTCACCTCAAATAAGCTATACAGAGCCTATGGGCGTCACCTCAAATAAGCTATGCAGAGCCTATGGACACCCACTCTAATAAGCTATGCAGAGCCTATGATGGGCCCCACCTCAAATAAGCTATGCAGAGCCTATGGGCGTCACCTCAAATAAGCTATACAGAGCCTATGGGCGTCACCTCAAATAAGCTATACAGATCCTATGGGCATCACCTCAAATAAGCTATACAGAGCCTATGGGTGTCACCTCTAATAAGCTATACAGAGCCTATGGGTGTCACCTCTAATAAGCTATACAGAGCCTATGGGTGTCACCTCTAATAAGCTATGCAGAGCCTATGGGTGTCACCTCTAATAAGCTATACAGAGCCTATGGGCGTCACCTTAAATAAGCTATGCAGAGCCTATGGGCGTCACCTCAAATAAGCTATGCAGATCCTATGGGCATCACCTCAAATAAGCTATACAGAGCCTATGGGTGTCACCTCTAATAAGCTATGCAAAGCCTATGGGCGTCACCTCTAATAAGCTATGCAAAGCCTATGGGCGTCACCTCTAATAAGCTATGCAAAGCCTATGGGCGTCACCTCTAATAGATATTCTTTGCAATCATAAACCACAGGGAGGAAAAAAATTAATCATAACTATGTTTTCTGATCTCAATCTTCCAGCCACATTTAGATTACACCCACCTGTGTTGATGATCCTCTGGATGGCCTTAGCCACCTGGCCTTGGAGCAGGGAATTGAGCAGCTTGACCAGCAGCAACAAACAGGTGCACAGGAGCAGAAGAGAGCAGGCTAGCAGAATGAGGCCTACCGCCAGGTCGGACAACCACGAGTCCACAAACAGATGGCTGCCTAGGGACATCAACAGAGGACTGGGTCAGTCTTTCTACTCTGCTGCTTTTATCTGTCAAGATTATCTGTCACTAAGGCCCCACTATGGGTCCAACTAGGGCCCGCAGCCCCAGGACTGTAGCGGAATCAGTATGACTGTCACGTATTTCCCTGTGACAGTACTTTGACACTCGCTCAATTCCAAGAATGAAAATTACATTGATTTACATTTTTCTATATTTACAAGCAGAGTCATGTTCTGTGTTGTCCAGGTTGTTGCATTGCTTTGCCAGCAGGGTTGTATTGGCGTACAGTTGAAGGAATCACCAACAGAAACATTCACAGAGGACTGCAGGGGGATGAGAGAGAAACATCTGTCGTTGAAACCACCAAACCAGTGACTCCAGATATTTTGCACATGAAGAGAGGCCTGTGGCATTTGGTCTTACCGTTAGGATGTGATTCTTACACCATACCCTCACCAGACTCCTGTTACTCATGGCCTCATCTCCCATGGCGATGCCAGTGATGACAGACTTGTCCAACTGTAAGGATAAACGGGAATAAAACATGATATCGATCAATGCGAGGTGATCAAAGGAAGGATGAATGATCCAAAGACAAGCTTATAAGTCTTTCTACATTCCTGGACATGTGACTCGTGTTTGACCAAAGCCACACAGTGCAGACCCACACATTTTGCCCAACCCCGACAGTACCTGAATGATGAGTTTGGTGAGTGGTTCAGTGCCTGAATGATGAGTCTGGTGAGTGGTTCAGTACCTGAATGATGAGTTTGGTGAGTGATTCAGTAACTGAATGATGCATTTGGTGAGTGGTTCAGTACCTGAATGATGAGTCTGGTGAGTGGTTCAGTACCTGAATGATGAGTCTGGTGAGGGGTTCAGTACCTGAATGATGAGTTTGGTGAGTGGTTCAGTACCTGAATGATGAGTCTGGTGATTGGTTCAGTACCTGAATGATGAGTCTGGTGATTGGTTCAGTACCTGAATGATGAGTCTGGTGAGGGGTTCAGTACCTGAAGGATGAGTTTGGTGAGTGGTTCAGTACCTGAATGATGAGTCTGGTGATTGGTTCAGTACCTGAATGATGAGTTTGGTGAGTGGTTCAGTCATGACCTTGAGCATCTCTGGGGCCTTATCTCCAGAGCTGATGTGGAAGGTGTCAACTACGGCCTGAGACAGTCTTCTCAGCAGGCCTGTGGTTGCCTCCAGGGGCAGTAGCACCAGCACTGACAGCCAGTTAAAACAGTCATGCACCGTCGCTCCAGCAAATGCCCTGTAATGAACAGGTCATGTTATTATAAATCATGCATGATGCCAAACTGTGGCAATACTTGGTATAGGGTTTGTTCAAATCCTAAGGAATTACAGGAGAGGAGGATACACAGCCATTTCTTACCGTTCAAACTCATCCCTCTCTCCAGCCTGCATCAGAGCAACGATGGTGTTGGTGACGGACGTCCCAATATTGGATCCCATGAGGATTGGGATGGCAGACCTCACATTGAGTACTGCACAAGCAAGGAGCAAAACAATAAACCACTATTCATCTATATTACAAAGTCAATTTTTTTTATAGAAATACTCTTTCATTTGTATTGAGGCAACATGTCAAGAAATACTCTTTCATCTTGTATTGAGGCAGCATGTCAAGATATACCTTTCATCTTCTATTGCAGTTTATCCTCCAGTAATCCAGACCTATTGTGTAGTATAATGCAGTACAGTAGAGGTTTTGTGTGTGTGTGTGTGTGTGTGTGTGTGTGTGTGTGTGTGTGACTTACGGCCCGAGGAGACGAGGCTGACGACAATGGAGGTGGAGGTAGAGGAGCTCTGGACCAGAACCGTCACCAGGATGCCCACCACCAGCCCTGCCACCGGGTTGGCCAGTATGGCGTTGTCGTTGAAGATGTCCCCAGCCACCTTACCTGTCCGCCCAGTGGGGAACACACCACTTACATTTACAGCTGTGGGGTAAGGCTAATGATTGTTATTTTTTTATTCCAATCTATAAAGTTATGTCTCATGTAGTCAGAGATTGAGGGGAGAGTAGTCATACATTAATGGACCAGGATGGATAAACCTGAATGAACCTGAGGAAGGATACCTCCTGCTAACTGGAAGGCAGAACTCAGGACATCCAACGAGCAGACGAACATGTACAGGAAGAGGAGGAGCAGGGGGATCTTGGAGACGTTGATGAAAACTGATCTCATTCTCTCTGCCTGAGTCTGGGACATTGACGAAGCAAAATCTGCAGGTTAAAATAACAAGTTCCCGGCATCTCAGATAAGCTGTTGTCATAGTGAGATGAACTATTAGTTGGTTAATAGATAACCATGCATGAAAACAAACATTCTGAATTAAATGGTTTACTTTTCAACATTATGCTTGGAGTGTTGCAGGTAAATCAGTCACACTTTATTCCATTCCTGAATGTGTCAATCCTCTCCTCCACTTACCATGTGCTTTTATGAGTGGGGATTCAGGCCATGTTTTTGGGGGGTCGGGAAGGATGTCTCCGTCCAGGTGTGACTGTTGTCCCAGGTATTTCCTCTTCACCAGAGCACATGATGAGTCCTGGAGGGGCATGCTGTCATGGAACACGTCCTATTGTAGAGGAGTCTATGTCCAGTTGAAGTAATATAGAAATGACATTAGTGACCACAGTAAAGTCAAATTACTGCTCCGGTGAGCAATCTTTCTAAAGAATGGACCCAACAGAACCGTATAAATATGACAATAAGCCAATTGGATCAGTTGACTGAGGTCAGGTGAAATAAGACTTTAATAATATAAATATTTTTTTGTATAAAGTAGTCAACATTGCATTCATTCTTGATTTATTTATTTGTTAATTTAAAGGGTGTAGATTTTTGTATCTTATTCCTCCATTATGCCAATTGTTCTCATTACGTTATCTATCAGTACAATGTATTTGTTGAATTTAAGGAGTGTGCACTTTGTGGATCTACAGCTTTTAAAATACAGCTCGAAACGCTGTTTCTGCAAAGCATAGCGGCACTATAAAGCCTGGTGGTAGATGAAAGGTTTAGATCCTGTCAATGTCTCTGGGGCTGCTGAGGAGGATGAACATCAAGCCAGTAGTCTTCCACTTCAATAATTCAAAGGCTTTACATCTGTGGGTACAAAAAGATCTCCAATGCCAGTCAAAAGCTCTCTAATCCTTTTGATTAAAAATACATATCTAGATAGCACATGCTAACTCACATCCCAAACAATGGATAATGTTAACAGGGGCCACAGAGAGAGAGAAAATCATTTGGTCATGAAAACATTGATTAGATTAGTGACAGCTATTAGATAGACTTGTCTTACCGTCTTAAGCCCAACTCTTTACCACCAAACAATGACAGTATACTCCTCTTTTGACAATGTGTGAAGGAGAGAGACCTGGCTTTTGTATGTCTCCTCCTGAGTCTGAGGTGCAAAGTCTAAAAGTAGCACCTCACGTGTATAACCACAAAACATTGAATGTGCTCCAGGTGGTTAAATAATACTTAGTGCAATATGAAGAGAGAGTTCACTGATTATGTGGCAAATGTCTAAAGGCTACAACTTTCATAAGGAAAGAGATGGGGAGCATTCTTTCAGCATTACTCGGGCTTTTCGAGTGTTGGAACAGAATGCAGAGGGTGACACCCTGTGGTGAGATCTAGAGAAGCAGGCACATGTTGTTCTCTATGGAGCTGGCTGCCCACTACTTGTGTGGTCACTCGGAACAGTTGTTGGTGAATGATGTCATACCCCCGGCTGTGAATGATGAATCTGCTTCCTGGACAGAAATGTCCGATTTCTCTCCCACAGATAAACATGATGATTCACACAGAGATATATGCCATGTAAAAGACATCATTGATTACACACACACGCACGCACGCACACACGCACGCGCGGACACACATGCGCACTCACACGCGCACTCACACACAAGTCATATAGAGCTGTAGAATCTTAATTTGAATTTGAATGTATTATCCTAGAAGTGCTTTAAATATTTATCCTATCATGTGCTGTGTTTTGGTTGAATTCTTATTTCCTTATTTGAGTGACTTCCTTTGAATCGGTTGACCTCCTTTGTGGCGACCCCTCATTCAGGGCAGGTTTTGCATGTTATTTTGGCATTAATACATGTCACATATCAGTTTGCAAACAATGTAAACAATTATAATAATCATCATCATTGAGTTAATAAAGCTGCATACCAACTTGTTTTTTTTTTTGCTTTCTTGAGTAAGACAGCTCCAAAATGCAGCCTAGCTCAGTGCTTTCTGTGGTGGTGGGGCAGCCAGCGGAAAATACGGAGCGTAGGGGTTGGTAATGTTCTCTAGTTGTGCCGCGATTGGCTCAGTGTTCTGTCACTCATGGGGACACCACGTCAGCGCAAAATCTAACTGTAGATCTCAAAAATTTAATTCCCTTGGGTGCTGCCATAGAGTTAAATTAGAAGTGCCCACCCAAGAAGGCTCAAGGATATTGGCCACAGATAAAATTAAGTTAAATCACGTTATATCTATAGT